>NC_056744.1:1155689579-1155989579 GCF_019279795.1 Protopterus annectens
TCATAGGTAGGCACTAGGCTATCTGCCCGAGGGCATTTATAAGCCTAGCCAGAGTGTGTCGGCTTTCACTGCCCCATTGCTTAACTAACTGATCCTCTGTCAAGCAGAGCCAATGAAGTGATCCCAGGGGTGTATTTTCTGTTACCCATCCACTCGTCAAGGTTTCTCTTGAAGAGTGTTAGTGAGGGGCTCTGCCTAATGTAGTTTGGAATTTTGTTCCAAACCATGGGGAGTCTCTGTGACAGGAATCTATCCCTCCAGCATGTTCTATTTATTGTTGTGGTGAGGTTTAGCTCATTAGAGCGCGTGGCTCGCAGTGACTTGGATTTCTTTAGGTGGAGCATGTCCATCAATTCTGAGTTGGACATGGCTTTGTAAGTCAGGCAGAGATCACCTCTGAGTAAGCGATAGGCCACTGAGTACAGCCGGAGTTTTTTCAGTTGGGCTGCATAGGACATATGTTTGAGGCCAGTAATCCTCTTGGTGAGGTACTTTTGTGGTCTCTCCAGCTGTTGGAAGTGTCTTTTGAGGTACATCCCAAATGTGGCATTGTACTCTATGATGGGTTTGATGAGTGACGAGTAGAGGGGCACTATAACATCTTTATTTCTAGATGCGAACCCTTTAGTAATTAGATGGGCCACATAGAAAGATTTCCTAACTACTTTGGCAATATGATTGTCAATAGAGAGATTACTATCTACCTGGGTCCCCAGATCTCTTATTACTTCTTCTGTATTACGGGGCTGCCACCTATGTGGTAATTCATGGGTGTTTTGTTTTTCCCAAACAGGATGACTATGCATTTTTTGGCATTTAGCTTGAGGCCAAGACTTTGACACTAGGTGTCCGTCTCAGTAAAGTCCTTTTGGAGGATGTCCGTGTCAGTCGGAGAGTCAATTATGGCTCCCAGTCTGCAGTCATTGGAGAACTTGGTAAGCCATAGTCCTCCTGTGTTTGCCTGTACTTCTGAGAAGTATATGCCAAACAGTAGGGGTCCCAGGACCGAGCCTTGTGGGACACCACTTGTGACTGGTTTAGAGTCAGACCTGGAGCCCACTATTCTTACCGTGTGAGTTCTGTCTGTAAGCCAGTTGGCAACCCATCTCATGATGTAAGAGTTTATGTTCAGGCTGGTGAGTTTTTCTGTAATACCCGAGAGGGGAATGGTGTCGAAAGCCTTGGCGAGGTCAAGGTAGGCTGTGTGAACAACCTTTCCCTCGTCTATGGCCTTGGTGACTGTCTCGAAGAAGTCAACCATGTTTAGTAGACATGATCTGCCCTTAACAAAGCCGAACTGGGTTGGGTCAAGTGTTTGGAGGTTCCCAATGTCTTTGTTAATGAGTTCCATGATGATGCGCTCCACAGACTTGCAGACCAGGCTAGTCAGGCTTATGGGGCGATAGTTACCAGGGTCAGTTGTGGCCCCTCCTTTGTGGAGTGGAATAACCATTGCTGTGCGGCATTCTATGGGCATGTAGCCTGTGGAGAGGCTGAGGCTGAACATCGTGTTTAGATGGGGGGGTTAGTTCATTCTGTAGTTTGTGCAAGACGCAGCCTGGGACACCATCTGGCCCCATTGACGCTGTGCTTTTGGCTTTTGAAAGGGCTATTTTCACCTGTGCGTCTGTGATTCCGGGACACTACACTTTTCCGGTATTGTTGTGGGCCCTTTTGGGGGTGAAGTTTGCACTGAATCTATCTGCCAAGATGTTGGCAATATCAGTAGGTTCAGTATATTTTGTGCTATTTTGCACTAGTTCAGTGCATATCTGCGAGTTGCTACTTAGATTCTTAACATAGCTAAAGAAGGCTTTGTGGTTATCTTTTGAATCCTTGGCTATTTTTCTTTTGAAGTAAGCCTTGGATGATTTTATGAGGGACCTTAGTTTCTTACTGATACTGATCAGGGATGTCTTTCCTTCTTGGGATTTGCTTTTTTTCTGAACTAGTTTCCTCCTTCTATTGTATAGCATGTTTATGGCAGGGGTCCACCAGACAGGTTTCCTTCTCTTAGAGGAGTGAGTCTTGGTTTTGCTAGGGATGGCACGATCCATGCATCCTTGTGGGTGCTCATAGAGTGCATGTGTAAAGGTTTCTGCATCTTGGGTAGCATTATCCTTTAGCGTGGGGGCTGTGAAACTTGCCGCCTCTGTCTTAAGTAAGGTGAAATTTGCTTTAGAAAAGTTTTTTACTGTGGTTTCCTTAGTTGGGGGTGGTGGTGGGGTGTGGACATCCAGAGTGATTAGTTTATGGTCTGATCTAACCAGTGACAGGTTGACCTCCGGTGTGGAACACCTGTTGCCCATTTTGTGATGACCAGGTCCAATATGTTTTCACCTCTGGTAGGGGAGTTTACCAGCTGATCCAGGGCATTTGAGTTGATGAATTCCAGGAAGTGCAGGGCCTGGGAGTTTGTACTCAAGTAGTTTTCCCAGTTAATGGTAGGGTAATTGAAATCGCCCAATATCAGGGTGTTCGGTAGGAACTTCATGTTTTCCGGTGTCCTCAGAAAGGTGGAGTGGTGGTCCTGGGTTATGGAGGATGATCTGTAGCAGGCCACAATTTGCATTGCAGATTTGCCCGATTTTAGTTGCACATGGATGATCTCAGAGGTATCATGCTGCACCACTAACCTGGAGGTGTAGGTATCCTTGATGAATATGGATACACCCCCTCCTTTTGTGTTTTGGTCCATGTTCTGTGGCCTAAACATGTGGTATGAGTTGTAGCCCGGTAGTGCTGAGGTGCTCTCTGGAGCCTTGAACCAGGTTTCATTTACTGCACAGATGTCAGCTTTCTCCATACTGAGGAGTGCTTCGAGTGCATGCATTTTGAGATTTAAACTCCTGGCGTTGAGTAGCATAACCCTCAGTTTTTTGTTAATTGTGCTGTTTACGGAGGTGGGTTTGACTTTTGAACCTTGCCTAAAAAAGGCACTATGGGGGCAGCAAGAGCCTTGGCCAGTATTCAAAAGCCTAGGGGTGACAGGTGCAAGCCGTCTCTTGCGAAGCAACGCGGCTTGTCGAGCATGACGTCCCAGGCTGACAGACACTGGATCCCCTTTGAATGACACCAGGAGTTTAGCCAATTGTTGAAATTGATCATTTTTTTCTTTATACTGAGGAATCATTCTTGGTGAGTGCAGGATGCTACTCAGGGTCAGGGTCATACCAGCCTGGGCTACATGATCAGAGAGCTCTTCCATGTCACTTTTCAAGTAGTCCAGGGAGGTACGTCTGAGGTCATTCACACCAACATGAACAATGACAGAGTCATATTTGTACTTGTTCTGGAGTGACCTGAGTGCTTGTGTATGTGGCAGATTCTGGCTCCCGACAGGCAGCTAACAGTAACCTTCTGCTTGTCCAGCCTAGTGAGTGGGACATCAGTGTGCCTGACTATAGAGTCACCTATTACTAGTGTGTTAGGTATGTTATTTCACCTTAATGGCTGTGATTGTGTGGCACACTGATTTTGTGTTTTATGTGTTGTCTAGTTTGTAACAGGAGGTGCAGGTTGTTTTGGTGTCTGATTTGGAGGTCTCTGATGCTTTTGCAGGTTTTTATTTAGAGCCCCCGAGTACAATTTTGTGTATTTATGTGTATTTTTTGCCAGTGCTGGTTTAGTAGGTCTATGTGTGGCTGGAGGTGTGGTGCAAGTGTTAACCTTCTCCTCTTGACTGTCTGTTCCAGTCTTGGGTGGAGACAGCTTAGCCTCCAGTTTGGCTGTATAATTGCATCTCTCACATATGTTAGTGTTTTGTTGTAGGAGGAGAGGGTTGGCTGTCTACATGAGGCAGTTGTAACATTGCCTCAGGATACCCAGATTCACCAGCTGGACTGGAAAGTACACCGGAAATTGCCCTTTGGTCATGCCTGAATAGTAGGGTGAGCTGCTTAGTCACTTGGTTGGTAAGGGGTGAATAAAGAGCCTTGCCTTGCTGGGCAATCAAGTGTCAGGGTGCATTTGTGCTTGCTATTAGATCTGAGCAAGTGCTGGGCTGTTGGATGTTTTCTGAGTGCTTAGGTTGAGAGTTAGACTAGTTTCAAGGGAAAAACTGAAGAGGAGACTTAGTGGAGCCGGGAATAATTTAACCCTAGCTAACCGGCACTACCCAGCGCACAAAACCATCCAAACGCAGTTTTTATAGAAGGAAATGAAAGAGATAGAAATTAGCCCAAAATGGCCAATAAACTACTAACTTCTGGGCTGGAATCACTCCTCCAGGAACAGATAGGCTGCTCAAAACTCCCCTCTCTCACACGTGAACAGAGAAACTTCCTTCTATCCAAGTAAGGTATGGGCAACTCAGAAACTTGTAACACAGCCCTGAATTCAGCACTAGCCTGAAAACTGGACTATACCAGCTTAGACAGGCGGGAAACAAGGAATTTTTTTTTGTTTTGTTTTTTTGAAAAGATAAGGCAAAAATAGTAAAAAAATACACTTAAAACAGCTTTAAACGACTACAAATGATCAGAAAAGGCTATCGCACTTTAGTGTGTAGCCTACAACAGTTAAACAAATTATTTAAACAAAAAATGACTTTTTAAAAGTGCAGGCAGTCAAATAAGTACAATATGTGAAAAAAACAAGCTTTTGAATCACAATAAATGCTGGAAAATCAGCGTTTAGGCAGAAAACAGTTAAGTACAGCAAGAAAGTACAGAAAACTGATATTCTCTCCAAAGTCTCTCTTCTAAGCTAGAAGGCTTGTATCAGTTTAAGGCTTTCTAGTGCTTCCCAGTAGGTTAGTTACAGGAAAGATGGGAAACAAGTGCAGATGTGGTCTTTTAAACCAGAAAGTTGAAAGAGATGGACAAACTGTCCAAATGGTCAATAAACTACAATTTCTGGGCCAAGACCACTCTTCCTGTGGTAGACAGGCTACCTAGCTTACCACTCCCACTGATAAGCTAGAAGGCTTTCCTCCAACACAGAAAGGCTTGTGGGGCTCAGAAGCTTACCAACAGTCCTGGATACAGCAACTCTGTATCTGGACTAGGCTAGTTACAGGAAAGGTGGGAAACAAGTGCAAGTGTGGCTTTTAAACCAGAAAGTTAAAAGAGATGGAAAAAAACTGCCCAAACGGCCAATAGCTACAATTTCCAGGCCAGGTACCACTCCTCTTGTGGTAGATAGGCTACCTAATGCTTACCACTCTCACAGATAAGCTAGAAGGCTTCCCTCCAACACAGAAAGGCTTGGGGGGCTCAGAAGCTTACTAACAATCCTGGATACAGCAACTCTGTAACAGGACTAGACTAGTTATAGGAAAGGTGGGAAACAGGCACAAGTGCGGCTTTCAAACTAGAAGGTTGAAAGAGATGGAAAAAAAAACTGCTCAAACAGCCAGTAGCTACAATTTCTGGGCCAGGGACCACTCCTCTTTAATAGATAGGCTACCTAATGCTTACCACTCCCACTGATAAGCTAGAAGGCTTCCCTCCAACACGGAAAGGCTTGGGGGCTCAGAAGCTTATAAAGAGTCCTGGATACAGCAAATCTGTACCTGGACTAGACTAGTAACAGGAAAAGCAGGAAACAAGCGCAAACACCGGCTTATAAATCAGAAGGTTGAAAGAGATGGAAAAGCTTCCCAAATGGCCAATAAACTATAATTTCTGGGCCAGAAACCACTCCTCCTGTGGTAGATAGGTTACCTAGTGCTTACCACTCCCACTAATAAGCTAGAAGGCTTCTCTCCAACACAGAAGGGCTTGGGGGGCTCAGAAGCTTACCAACAGTCCTGGATACAGCAAATCTATACCTGGACTACACTAGTTACAGGAAAGGTGGGTACCAAATGCAAACACGGGCTTTTAAACCAGAAAGTAGAAAGAGATGGAAAAACTGCCCAAACAGCCAATGAACTACAATTTCTGGGCCAAAACCCACTCTTCCCATGGTAGATAGGCTACCTAGTGCTTACCACTCCCACTGATAAGCTAGAAGGCTTCCCTCCAACACAGAAAGGCTTGGGGGGCTCAGAAGCTTACCAACAGTCCTAGATACAGCAAGTCTGTATCTGGACTAGACTAGTTACCAGAAAGGCAGGAAACAAGCTTAGATTTTTTTTTTATAGAATAGCAGCAAAAACAGCAGTGAATACAATTCAAATTGCAGTGCAGGCTAGCACACTTGAGTGTGTAGCAATATTACGGTAAATACAGTTTAAATGCAATTAAATTAACAAATGATTAAAAAACAAGCGCAGAAGGCAGTAAATTAGAAGGCTACTAACAAGCAGTAATAAGTGCAGAGTAAGAGCGACTGAACAGATGACAGCACTCAGAACAACAACTAAGACAGTTACAGTAAGAGCAGCTGAATAAAATATGTAGATATTTTATTTATTTATTTACTTTTTTTTTTTTTGAGGGAGGGAACAGAGCAGGATTAAGAGGCTGCAGGGGTTGTCCTTCCCAAATGCTCTCTTTGTACACAATAGGAGTGCCTGAAATCAGAATATGATCTCACTGCACTCAGTTGAGTGAGCAAATGAGATGGGCCCAAAGGAGTATCCAGATACAAATTTACAAGAGGGGCAGGCAATTTCAAAGCCACCAACATTAACACCAGAACAAGAACAAGGAGGGTGTGTAGGGAACAAACTGTAGAGACACAGCCACAACTTTCAGTTGAGTTAATATTCAGTTAGAAACACAAATAAATAAATTAAATGCAGAACTATATGAAAAAGAACAGATAAAAGTCTACTTAAATTCACTTATACATCCAGTTGATTTCAGGTAGATCTTAGCCGGAGCAAAGCTCAGGTAATAAGCAGAAATAACCCAAAATGTACCACTTATACAAGGCAGGAATGGATATCATGATGAGGTGAAACTACCCTCCACTGCTATCAATGGCTACATAGAAATTCTAACAAGTACTCTGTAGAGACACAACCACAGCTTTCAGTTGAGTTAATATTCAATGAAAAACACAAATAAATAAATTAAATGCAGAACTATATGAAAAAGAACAGATAAAAGTGTACTTAAATTCACTTATACGTCCAGTTGATTTCAGGTAGATCTTAGCCGGAGCAAAGCTCAGATAATAAGCAGAAATAACCCAAAATGTACCACTTATATAAGGCAGGACAGGATATCAGTGATGAGGTGAAACTACCCCCCCACACTGCTATCAATGGCTACACAGAAATTCTAACAAGTACTCTGTAGAAACACAGCCACAACTTTCAGTTGAGTTAATATTCAGTGAGAAACAATCATCCACTGAGTTCAACCCAAGAGGTAAGATGAAAACCAAACAAGTATGCTGCCATTGTATGATTTTGGCACATAGGTCATCCTCCTTTTTTACAACCATCTTACTTGGTATTTTATATTCAGTTGTTTACTTTGTACAAAATGGATGTATCTTAATGCCTAGTATTTACCGATAAATATGTAATCCGCCAAAACACAGGTACTCGAGCTATTATAGTAACAAGGAAATGACACACAAACAAAAACACTTGAAAAGCGTTTTTACAGGGAGTGATGACCCCTACTGCAACCTTCAACTGGAGGCTTCTACCAGCCACATCTCCACAACTTTATTATTCACACTCCAAGGTCAAGGTACCATTTTGAATAAGCAGCTAATGGCAGTCAGTGAAAAAGTCTCATCCTTTCTCCAGGAGGTTGCTATCTCACTCTGAGTATCAGAGTATTGCTTCCTTGTGAAACAATCAACGTAACATCAGAAGCTGCCACCTTCAATAACTATACATGTCCATACTGTGATGCATGCAATAGTGTCTTGAAAAAGCCATTAATCAATAGTGGGAAACATACTGAATCACTAAATGCTATTTTGGCAAACAAAAAATCTTTGGAAAATGTTTGTCACAACCACTTTCACTAAACCTCAGAAGATTTTTTTTCAATGGGGCAACCCCTCCAGAACCCCTATATGAGTGGACAGCACTGTTCCCTGAACTTAAATATACCAGCTCAAGGTTGCACAGCAGTGGAGAAACATGAAAATTCTACCAAAAGTGAAAGTGGTTTCCCCAGACATTCTTTCATCCTTTTATGTTTGCCAAAAAAGCATTTGGTGATGCAGTTGTATTCCCTAATAGTGACACTCAGTCAAGATGTCATAATACATGATGGCAAAAGAGATATAAAGGAGCACCAATACTAAATATAACCATTGATCCCTCACCATAAGGACATCATTAATGATCTAAATAAGGGCAACCTCCAGTGTTGCACTTGGATTTCAAAACAGGCAGAAAAAGGAACCAGAAAGTCATGGTTTGTCAAATAGGAATAACTCAGACTTTGGATGGCACAGTGGTTCAGTAGTAGTGTTGTTGCCTCACAGCAAGAGGTTCTCCAATTCGATTCTCGGCTGGGGTGCCTTCTGTGTGGAGTCTGCATGTCCTCCCTGTGTTCGTGTGTATTTCCTCCGGGTGGTCCGGTTTCCTCCCATGTTACAAAAACATGCATCTGGAGCATTTTTCCCTGGGCCTCCACTGAAAATTGGCTTTGTTCCATGTCAGACTTTCCTGGTTAACAAATGTTAAATAAATACATAAAATAAAATAAAAAAACTCCTTATATAAACCACTTTCTCTATACACTTGCATTATGAAAAGAAAATTTGGTAAGGTATTAATTCTAAACAGTTTGGATCAATAGATATTCCACTTATGACTGGTATAATTAGCCTCTTTTAACATAAGTGAAAATGACTCCAACCTCAAGATAAATGGGATAGTGTGGTAGTCAACTGGACGTAGAGAATTGAGGCAAAATTCAACTAGCTGTGCAGGTCCATAACCCAGCCCACATTGTGTAGAATGCAAAGATGAAACTCTATCTTTGGCCGCTTCAAAGGTTGCATATTTAAACTTAGCTTATTACAGGTCAAGGTAATCTACATACGAGTTAATGCAATGTACCATGAGTGTATTAGGAGGAAGACACTACCTGATTTTTGTGAATGTTATCTGTGAAACGTGTGATTTCTTCACACTAAGAGGAAGAAAACACCTTAAGAGTGGTATAGCAGAGTGGACTACACAGCCTCCAAGCATTTGAAAGAGTGCAGCTTGATAATTTCTTGTAGCAGAAACACTTGTCCTCTTCCTGAGAGCTCTGCTTGGTATACTATATAATGGGGGGTGTACTTTAAACATGCCCTCCAACAGGCAGTTTTGTACAGTAATTGTTTTCCAACCATCATCCCTGTCTTTGCAACTCAAGGAACACAAAGTCAAACCATGGTTCAAATGCATCAATAAATAGATCTGGGACATCTGCTGTCAGGGGTGATAATATTCAGACTGCCTGGCCATGTGATAGGCCATAACTAGATAACCTGGATCACCAACACTGACTCCATATATAAGGTAAATTAATGTGCTATTCATCAAAGGGATGAATGCATTAATGCATCACAACAGATATTATACAACTTCCTAAGATGGGACAACTCAACATCTGTGGGCTGTACTTATGGATGTGTATGTCTGAACTGAGCTGAATGATGGTCACACCAAGAAGCAGGTTCATGGCACTGTCCATTTGGAGGTCAGAACTCTCAAAAATACTGTGGACTTACATAACAATAATAATAATTTGACTCATTGTCATCCAATGCATTAAAGTCACCCAAGATCAATGATGTTGACAGTTCAATCAATAAAAAGATGAGAGAAGTCATGCAGAATAGCTCTTAGATAACCAGGTACAAAGTACATACAGGAATAATTCTGAAATTTACTGTGACAGTGTGTACAAACTCAAAAGTGTTTTAGCTCCCAATACTCACCTGAGACACCTCGTGTGACCCAGAAGAAAAAGGCAACATCACCTCTGATGCTACCCCATCTAGGATTGTGAAAAGCAAGGAATTCTGAAAGTGCAAATGCAGTTAAATGCTATCCATAATTATCATCTAGTCAGATTACTATAAAGAATGTAAAGTCATTTGATAAATCTAATCAGATCCTGTGCCTGGTTTATTTTAGATCAACCCAGTGTGACAACCCAATTCTTGAGGTACCACAACAAGACAAGGAGGACACCTGTATAAGTTATGCTTTACAGTAGGCTGCTGACACATCAGCTTAACCACAATGTGACTCCTAGATCAGGCATGCAAAAACAGGAAAACAGGTATCTCCTGCCCCGCACCCACCCACCCACCCACCTTATGATCCTAAACAATATCAGGTCTCCAACATGTAAATATTAAAGGATCTGTAGTCAAGAAGTCAAATAGACAGAGAACACCCAGGAGATCCCAAGGACAGGAGAGTTTCATAATAACAAGCTAAAGTAGTTAGCAAGGAAAGAGATGCATAAATACTGACAGCAATAAACAGCAATATGAAAAACCTAGCATTTTTAATCTAATAAATCTGATAAAACTCTATGAAAACAATAACTACAGCATCAAACAAAAATCTTTAGCTAAGAATTAATAAAACCACAGCAAACAGATACAGGAAAATAAACCTGGGAAGCAGAAAAACTGACTGATGCAAAAAGGCAAAAATTGACAATCAAAGTTTCCAGATGCAGCTAAAGTTTTATATATGGTCAAAAAATCATAGCTGCCATAATAGAGTATGAGGTAGCTTTCAAAGTCTTGAACAGAAAACACAAATCTTCCTGCACTGTCACATTTCTAAGCCAAGTAAACTTAAAGGAAAAGAACTAAAAACATTTTTTCAGTGTATCTTTCCTAAGTTATTATAAAGTACCAAAATCATTATGGGTCCTTCTTATAAAATGTTAAAATGTTTTTTCTGCAATATAGCTGACCTGCCAAATTAAAATTATATTGTTTTGCTGCTTTCATGTCTTCTTCCCAGAATCCATTTCAAGTTTATTTTATATGAGGCATGCTAGACATACGGAAGAGCTGCTATCTTCCCATTCCATTAACACGTAATGACAGTAGTGTGAGTCACAGTCATCCTACACACATTCTGTAACAGGAATGCCTGCATTTTTTCCTGAATGATCATCATAAACATTTATCACAGAGCTTGTTTTAAAATATTCACAGAAGTTATGGGGCTCCATCCATGAAAGTAACTAAATTGCAGGTTTTTGTAAAGATTGTCAGTATGTGGTCCTATGAAGACTGACAGACAACACCCCCCACCCACACCCATACACACACACACACACACACACACACACACACACACACACACACACACACACACACACACACACACACACACACACACACACACACACACACACACACTCACCATGAGGTCTTAAATCCATCATTGCAATCCAGGAACTGTTAACTGACACCAGTGAGCTGGCTGTGCTATTCACCAGTGTCATCAGTAGGAAGATGGGTGTGTTTTAGCCTGGCTGTTGACGAAATGTGCTAATGCCCTTGCACTTTTTGAAAGCACAGTAAAAAAGTATAACCATCATACCTCTCAACTGTCCCTGATTTCCATGGATGTCCCTGATTTTGACTCCAAAATGTAGCTCTGACCCTCAATCCCTCCTAAAACTGGTGACTCTTGGAGGAAAGGTTGTGAATTATATTCAGTAAATAATGGCAGCAAATAAGAGTTATAGATTTCATTTCACAAAATATATAGTAATTAACATTCTTTTGTTCTGCCAATGTCTCAAGTTAATAGTATTAATATTTTACAAATGTCCCTGATTGTCCCTGATTTTTTCTGAGTTTGTCCCTGATTCTGTTGAAATATGCCCTTGATTGTTTGAGAGTTATGATAACCATCTGTTTCTGAATTTGTGTTGTTATGAGATTTTTTTTTTAAACTAACGCACAAATGCCTTCATAAATTATAGCCACCACTTCTGCAGCATAGTTAACCCTTGATTTGTTGTACTGCAGCATATTAACACTTCATCAAAGCCACGATAATTTCTCATAACAAATGAGTAGTTCTCCGTGTTGTGTCTAAGACTAAAACACTGCTTTCTATAAAACTGTTGCAGAAAGAATAGCTCTTATAAGTGGATTGCTAAAAAGAAAACTGATCAAGTGTTAGTTTTTAGACACCCAGAGTGGGACATTCTTGATATTTATCAGGAAAACCATGCCATAAACCAATAAAAAATAATTTTCCAAAATAAAGACGATGTGATATGCAATGTTTGTTGTTTACTACTTTATATTATATTAAACTGATTTAAAATGTAGTATCACAGCTTCCTGCAACATTTACAGAAAGTTGTACAATATTAATACATTTGCCATTTTTTTCCCTGAAGGTCAGAACTGCCCAAACTAGGACAGCCCTGTAGAAAGAGAGATAGGTGGTGATCCTGTTAACTGTGTGCAGTTATTCTGTTCTTTTCCTCTCTGCAACACATGAGATGGAAGACAAACATTCTGCACATTTTTAATAGCAGCAGTTGACATCAGGAGGCCTGATTGCCTACATAAAATCATGGACAGTGCCTGACAGGTAAAACTACAGGTTTCCGTATGCCTGTGGTATGTCATGCAGGTAGAGACAAATCCGTCTGCTGAAGCATGTAAAAAGTTAAGCTTAAAAGCAGTGGGTGGATTTTCCCCTTCCTTTGATTCCAAGGCAAGGAAATGAAAGTTTTATAAAATACAGCAGGTATCTGGTAGTTAAATAATACAGAAACCATTTTGCAGGGTGAAAAGAACAAAAGTGGAGTTCACCTCCTGTCTAGTTAGACTGGACAACTCCATGGAGTTACTCCAAGTCCAGGTTACGGTGGGTAAGAGCCCCATTCAAGTCATAGCCAGTTATAGATCTCCCGTGGGTCACGACACCCATAAAGCCTACTTCACCAAACTGGAGACAATCTAAATTTTACCGAACACACTGGTTATGGGGGATTTCAATTATCCCATCATCAACTGGGAAACCTATGCTATCCCTAACTCTATAGCACAAAAGTTCCTTGACTTTGTTAATTCAAATGCCCTGGAACAAATTGTTTATACCCTGACAAGAGGAACAAACATTCTAGATATGGTCCTCACTAACATGTCAAACAGGTGTACTGCCGCAACTCTCAGACCTTCATTAGTTAAATCTGATGACAGATCATTCATCTTTGAGCTGGCATTAATACCAGAACTCACAAAGGGTGAAATTAGCCTATAAAACTTCACCAAGGCAAACTATACCCTTCTAGAGGAAGGTATAAATGCATTCCAAGCCCCACCCCAAGCTGGAAGTGGTAACTATGCCAAACCTTACACTAAAGCCCTGTACAATCACTTACATAACTGTATAAACTCGGCTGTATGAGAAAGAATCAAATGGAGAGCAGCAACAGTTATTCCCCTCCACAAAGGTGGCCTAGCAATAGACCCAGGGAATTACAGACCTCATAAATAAAGATATAGTTGACCTCCAAACCCTGGATCCTACCCAATTTGGCTTCATCAAGGGAGATCCTGCCTGTTAAATCTGGTGGATTTATTTGAAAATGTGACCAGGGCCATTGATGAGGACAAATCTGTTTGCACAGCATACCTTGACTTGACAAAGGCTTTCAACACAGTCTAGCATTCAGGCATTACCTATAAACTTAGCAAACTGAATGAAAACCCCTTCTTTGTAAGATGGGTTGCCAACTGGCTCACAAACCAGACACATACTATCAAAGTGGGTGACTCCACAGCAACCAGCAGACCTGTTACCAGCAGGGAACCACAGGGGTCAGTGCTGAGCCCCCTACTGTTTGGTATATACTCCTCCGAAGTTTAGGTCAAAACTAAGAGGTTGTGGCTGACCAAGTTTGCAGACTGCAAACTAGGTAAAATCACTGAATATCCAAATAATGTCAGTATACTCCGGGAAGGTCTCATGCAGACTAACAACTGGTGTATTAGTCACAGTCTCAAACTGAATGCAAAGAGATTCATCATCATTCCCTTCGGCACAAACAATATCTCTTCATACTATCAAATCAACAACAATACCCTAAGTACCCACAAAGTGGTAAGGGACCTGGAATCACAAGTTCGCTGCAACCTTAACTTCGACCACCATGTGTCTATTGTAGTAAGGAAGGCTTTCTATGTAGCACACTTGATTAGTAAAGGTATCACCTCAAGAGCAAAAGAGGTTATAACCCCTCTATACTCTGCACTTATCTGGCCCTTAATTGAGTATAACGTCCCATTCAGCATGTACCGTACAACACACCTGCAGCAATTGGAGAAACTTCAGAGGTTTCTAACAAAGAAGACCAAGAGGCTCCAACATGTGCCTTACACAGATCGACTAAAATCCCTGTCATTATACTCTGCCTCGTATAGACTTCTTAGGGGAGAATTATGCCTGGCCTACAGAGCAATCCAAGAATCAAACCTAATGAACTTGCTACATATCTGTAAATCAAATGGGACTAGGGCTACACATTCCAGGGACTTAAATATGGCCTGCAACTTAAACAGGACATACTGGAGGAACAGATTTATCTCCCAGTGACTGCTGCATCTTTGAAACAGAGCACCTCTATGACAATGTTCAAGAGGAACCTGGACGAGTGAATGGGGCACTATAACTTTTTATGGGGGATAGCATCCACAACCCTCCTGGACATGGGCAGTCATCACTAAATGCAATCTTGGGTATTTACTAGCATTTCTATGGTATTACATTGGGATGAAATGGCTAGGCTTAAAATGACCTCCAGGTCAATAGCCTAGTAATCTCCTATGATCCTATGATCTTATGAGTTAACTGCAGTAGAAGGGGAACTTAGACATTAAAGGCAGGAAATGTACTGCTTCTTTGTTATAGGTCCATGAAATATGTAATCCGAACAGAAGGAGCACCTATTCCAAATTTCCACTGATGATATCAAAGCAACTAAAAGAGAAGGAGTAGAAGATAAAGCTGCCCTTTCTGAGAGGTTTGTACAATGTCACAGTCCTGTTAGGAACTGGTTGGAGCTGGACCCAAGAAAAAGACATGGATAAGAACTTGCTAGGTAATTGTCATTTAAAACTGTGTGATTGTCCAAGATGATTGGATCACTGAAAATATCTTAGACCGGTGGGGGTTAGTAACTTTGTAGCACATCAGGATGTTCTGACAGCAGCAGAACTGTGGAATATACTGGATTAAGAGCCTAGATACTTCTTGGGTTTGCATCAATTAATGCAGTCTATAATTTCTGGAATAGGGCAGTCCCCATGGGGAAGTGACAGTGCAAGCTGTCTATGAATAACCATTACATTCTTGGGGGTAGTTATTCATCAGAAGTTATATACAATATGATGCACTGTTATGATTCACCAAACAGAATGATTGCTTCATGTGCTGAGCAGAAATGACTAGGCAAATCAGGGCTGATCTTGTTGATTTCAGGAGTGAAGTAATGACTCCAACATTGATAAATATGTTGCAATTTTTATGACTAAAAATGTAGTGCAATGTATACATCACCCTTTAACAGGCTACATCCAGACACTGTCAGTAAATGTTAGAAGTGTTACAATCTAGATATTAACTAGTATATAGACCTTAAACATATGCTCTGATTATATATTCTTATTTGAAAGGTTAAAGCTAAATTAGATTTCTGTAAATTATTTGTTTTAAGGAACTCTTTTGGGGACATGGCAGGTGTCTAATATTGACAGTGTTGGCTCTGTTTCTGTTCTTAAAAGAATGGAAAATTATAGCCACCTGCAATGGCTGATCATTGTCTAATTCTTACTACCCAGAAATGTAAAATAGGAAAACAGAGTTATACTAACTTATACAATTCCTGACTCCAGTGAATCCTTATGGGAAACAAAGCTATGATCCATCAACTAGGGACAAATATACAGTTGTTAAGATCCAACAACAGTCATGGCTAGATACAACAAAAGGCAACCTAGGCAGATGCCTAGGGCCCAGTGCTGGCAGACATGTCTGTAAATGTTCAAAAAAAAAAAAAAAAAAATATATATATATATATATATATATATATATATATATTTGTTTGTGTCTTTCGGCTTTTCCCAGTTAGGGGTCACCACAGCGGAACTCCGGTCCACTAATGATTGGCAGTTGATTTTTACGTACCGACTTGCCAAGCAGAAGACGCTCTAGCTGAGAATCAAACCGGACAGCGTCTTACTGTGAGGCGACAACGCTACCGCTGCACCACCACCGTGGGTAGATATATATATATATATATATATATATATATATATATATATATATATATATATATATATATATATATATATATATATATATATATTTCCATTTGCAATCGATAAATAAATAAATGCCATTCTCTCACCCTGCATCTGTATTTTACCACCCAAATGCCCTTGCTTTAGCTTCAGGAATTCTCTCTGGCTTTACATTTGTGCCAATGAGAGTGAGGCTTACTGGAGTTTCAGATCAAAGCGCAGTATAGTTTTACTTTGCAGCTTCAGAACTCAAACTTTTTGCTGCTGTTTTGTTCAGAACATAAGCAATTTGTTTTTGCTGCCATTTGGAAGTATTCACTGTGCAGCTTCAGATTTTGAAGAAACTCATAAATACTTTTACTGCCATTCAGAAGTATTTACTGTGCAGCTTCAGATTTAGAAAAAATTCATTTCACTTTTGCTGACATTTGCAAGTATTTACTTTCCAGATTCAGATTTAGAACTCAAGCACTTTGCTTTTTCTGCAGTTTGGATACATTTATTGTGTAGCTTCAGAAGCATTTTGCTGAAATGTGGAATTGCTGTTTTAGAAATGTGTTTTTGAAATCTGTGCTGATTTTTGGAAAGAAGGGAAAGGTTTTCTGTGTGCGTATCTTCCCTTTACCTGTATAGACATCAATGAATCACTAATGCTATTCACCCTCTAGTAAGTCACTGAGTTATCAATAATATTAGTCTTTTTTTAAGAGTTTAATAGTTACTGTTGTTGTTCAGAAACTCTCTCTCATTTATACTCTATTCTTTTTTGAATTCTCTTCATAGGTTCATAGGTTCATAGGTGTGTACTAGGCCAACGGCCCTGGAGCCTTTACAAGCCTAGCCTATAGAAGTGCCCTGGCATCATGCCGCTGTTAGCTCCCAGTGCCTATATGAAGTAGAGTCACTGCAGTGATCCCCAGGGTCAACTTTCTATTTCCCATCCACTCATCAAGATTTCTCTTGAAAAGGGCCAGGGAGGTGCTCTGATTGACATGTATGGGAAGTCTATTCCAGAGCATGGGCAGTCTCTGGGTCAGGGGCGGCCCGTGCTATTGGACTTCCGGACTGCAGCCCCCCAGCTATAAAATTAAAGAAAATAAGAGAAAATGAAAGATAAAACAAAAATTTAAAAATTTGCGGATGCGCACTAGTCCAGACTGCTGCTGAGACAGTCTGGAGCATGCACAGACTGTCTCAGCAGCAGTCCAGACTGGGAAACATGGAAAAGCAGAGTTCCCAGAAGTCTATGCAGTTATTACTGCATAGACTGTCACTGGAAACGGATCAGACCTGGACTGCAACATCGGCAGGCAGGCTGGAGTCTCATCAGGGGAATCTCACATGGTGGATGTGCTCCAAAGGACGTAATGCACAGGCAGGGTTTGTAGTGCACTAACAGCTATCGGATAGCTATGGATGTATTTAATGGCACAAAGGGATCCACATCGCTCCAGGTAAGTGTGTGTGTGTGCGAATGCCCCAGTTGCTATATACTGGTGGCTAGAACAAACTCATGGTGGTGTGGTAGGGAATATCTCAGGCTTGAACCCTGTACCTTGTATGCAGGTACTAAGGACCTGAATTCCCTACCCACCACCATTTGTAAAAAAATTACAGATTTTTGCCTCATATTTGATCTGATCTGTTCCTCATAATATATGTGGTTTCTAAATGTTGCAATGCTTGATATTTGATGGTGCAGTGGTAGCATTGTTGCCTCAGAACTGCAGGTTTTCAGGTTTGATTCTTGGCTGGGGTGCCTTCTGTGTGGGGTATGCATCTTCTCTCTGTGTTTGTGTGGGTTTGCTTTTGTGTCCTCCCATGTTACAAAGACATGTCTGCATTATTTCTTCCTGGGCCTCTGCTGAAAATTGTTTTTTTGTTCCAAGTCAGACTGTCCTGATTAACAAATGTTAAATAAAATTGACAGGCATTTGAATTTCAGACTTCAGGTTTCTGAATGTTTAATTCCTTACATATTTGATGGTGCAGTGGTAGCATTGTTGCCTCACAGCTATAGGTTTTCTGTTTTGATTCTTGGCTGGGGTGCCTTCTGTGTGGAATCTGCATCTTATCCCTGTGTTTGTGTGGATTTACTCTGGTGTCCTGCCATTTTACAAAGACATGTGTCTGCAGTATTTCTCCCTGGGCCTCTGCTGAAAATTGTTTTTGTTCCATCAGAAGTAACATTGACAGGCATTTGAATTTCAGACTTCATATTCTTCAGAAAATACACAGTAACACAACCTTTTATTCTAGCAATTTTCTAAGTTTATAAGATGAATATTTGAAATGTGTCCTTATTTTTGGGAATGTATTACCCCATTATTGGCTTTGTCCAGGATTTTTTTGTGCTAAGGTTGACAGCTGTGGCAAGAACTGAATCCACTGAATATGTTTGAGGGCTGTATTCCCTCATTACTGGGTTTGTCCAGGTGTTTGTGCTAAGAGGTTGACAGCTATGGTGAGAACTGAATTCATTAAATGATAGCCATTTAAGTTTCAGTCTTCTGTTCTTTCACAAAGCAGCTGATTAGGTGTAGTGGTATGTTGCTCTGACTGTTTTGCACAGGGACCTTGGCAGTAAAATGTATGGTGGTAACACAGTATTTTTCTTTCACAAAGCAGCTAATTTGGCATAGTGGTATGTTGCTCTGACTCTTTTGCACAGGGACCTTGGCAGTAAAATGTATGGTGGTAACACAGCATTTTATTCTAGCAACTTTCCAAGATTATACAAGCAATGTTTAATGTGTCCCTGGTTTTTGGGCTTTTGACCCCCCCCCCCCAATAAATTTGGCTTTTCCAGATTTCTTGTGCTGCGAAGTTGAGATGCAGTTGAGTATTGAGTAGATTTTACAAGGAGCTGAGAGCTGCAGGGGAAGAGAAGTTTAGTGCTGCTTATGCTAAGTCAGGTTGCATTGTTAATAGCACAACAGGTTGTGTACTTCCTTTTGATGCAGAAGGTTGTTGGTTCTACGCCCACAAGGGGTGAATGCTGCCGTACTGAAAAAGTTAAGATACTAACTATGAGCCTGTTATCAGTTTGCCATCCATTTCCTATTGCAATATTACTAGCTTATCATTGTTAATGTAATATAGGCAATTTATCCTCAGGGGCATCAGACACTTTATTTTTCGACGAAACCATGAAATATAAAGGTGTTTGCTAGCAACAACCTCTTCATTAGTTACAGATTTATTTAATGTGGAATTATTTAGATTACTTTTTTACTTCTTCAGAGATTGTGCATATTTACTGATAATGGTGGACTGTAGAATTGTGCATATTTACTGATAATGGTGGACTGTAGAATTGTGCATATTTACTGATAATGGTGGACTGTAGAATTGTGCATATTTACTGATAATGGTGGACTGTAGAAGTTTGAGTAGACTTATGATGGAAATGTTCTGAACTGGGCAGTTTTGTCATTATGGGTGCATGCCTTTTGTTTCATTGTTTACTGGAAAGATGTTCTGAATTGGGCAGTTTTGTCATTATTGGTGCTTGCGTTTTGTTTCATAGTTTACTGGAAAAATGTTCAAAACAATAGGAAGGTGTATCAAAGAGCACATATGTTTCATATGTAAGGGGCCTATGATTTGAAAACAGCCCAGAATTAATCTTTATCTGCTACTGGTAAAATGTATTTTCTTTGAATGTGGGTTTCAATGCTGTTTCAATGAATGTGAGTTTCAAGGGCAGAGAAGTTTTAATGCTGTTTGTTTAGCAGATGACTTAGCATTTGTGCTGTAAAATGCAAAATAAAACTTTCAAATGAAGTCCAAATTATCATAGAAGTAAATCAGTATGCACATTAGTGTCTATGGTAAATGGAGTGAAATAGCCAAGTAATGGATCATTGGAATGGCTGCAGGGGGAGGCTCCATTCAACCATGATTTTGTGAGGGGGAAGGGCGGCAAACTTAAAGACAGTCCCAGCTGAACTATATCTCCCAAATGTCCAGATTTTCAAAGAATGAATAGATTTTTGCTTCTTATTTTTGGTTTCTTCCTAATAAAATTTGTGGTTTCCTGGTAAATCATTTAGGAATTAAGTCACTAAATAAAGACACACTGAGTTTCAGACTTCATAACCTTCAGAAAAATACATGCTAAAGTAAGACCTGTTGTTTTATCAACTGTCTCAGTTTATACAAGAGCAATTTTTAGTACTGTTTATATGTACCCCCAATATATTTGTCCTTGTCCAGATTTATTGCATTAACAGGTTGAGACATGCAAATAAATTGCTTTATAGAATTAGGCATAGCCAAACCTCTCAACTGTCCCTGATTTTGGCTCAAAATGTTGCTCTTCCCCCTAATAATCCCTCCGCAAAATAGCAATTTTGGAAGAAAACATGGTGGGTTTACAATTAAGAAATAACTGTAATAATCAAAGATATAGATTACTTGAAATGCATGTAGATTCTTTTATTCTGTCAGCTGCTCAAGTTAGCAGTACTAATATTAAAGTGCCCCTTCTTGACAGGTTCCCAGCTGTATTGTGTGGCTATTTTATATTTTTACATCACATTTTTGGTCTATTTTTCATAAAATTGTGTTTTTTTGGCAAATTAGTGACAAATCATTAAAGACTGAAGTTAAATAATGACAGACATTTGGGTTTCAGATTTCATACCATTCAGAAAATTCATACTAATGCAAGACCTATTCTATTATCTTTCTAAGTTTATAAGAGCAATATTTAAAAATTGTCCTTATTTTTGGGCCTTTGTCCCACTTCTTTGTATGGCTTTGTCCAGATTTCTTGCTCTGAGGTTGAGAGGTATGACAAATGTGTCAGGGCCATCACAGTCAGCCAGAGACATTTCAAATTGTGACACACTTGTTGCACCCCACTCCCCCATGTAGTGACTGGATGTGTCGAAGCAAGGCAAGGAGTAGTTATGCAGTGTAAATGTGCAGAGTATCCCCCCATCCAAGGTAGACACAAGTACTAGAGTGGCTTTTCATCTGTCCTTGATTTTTGCAGAATGGTCTGGTTTCTGTCATATTGTTTGTACTGTTGATTTATGCTTATTACTCAAAGTGCCTGTTGCTCTGTGTTTAAGTAGCAATACTTTAATGACCATCAGGTAAGCTTGGCTGAGATCGTAAGATGCAAGTAAGCTTTAATAAGCATACTGTTAAAGAATTGCCCACATTGAAAGCCTTTCTGTTGTTGCCATGTAGAGAATACTTAACAAGATAATGTATAAGCCTTGGGTATTGAAATGTATATGACAGTATTTGTAATAAAGGACAGGATTACATTATTTTAAGAAGCTCATTACACTTGGAGACTTTCAGTCATCTCTGCAGGCTTTACCCGTAAACTAAACAGAATGCCAATCGTGGTCCATAACCTGTGCAGTAATCCTTTTAAGCAATGTATCTTGAGCTTATTTCTTGTTTGCTTTTCATTTTTTACTTTGATCATGTTTTCCCCATGAAACAAGTAGATAGTTGTCAGGCAGCAGGTCTTTTTTTGGATAAGAAACATTTTTACAAGTGGGGGCATCAGAGATTTCTACTTTCAGCATGCTACTTGGTACTTTAATAAAGCTGAATATAAATTATAATTAGAACTGCAGTGCAAGAAGTGGTTTGAGTTGAGTGCTGCTTGTTTTTCTTATACTTGATTTTGACTGGCATTCCATTAATGTATTTAAAAAGTAATTTATTTTTTCATGCCTCACAACCTTTTTGTTTCCATCTAGATATTAAGTAAGCTGTCATGCAGCCAATGCATTGAAATATTTTTATTCTTCTACACTTCATTTTGTCTTGATTGGACTCTCATAATGACGGTTTGGCACCCAGGGCAGTGTATTTAGTTAATTGTTGTGGTTTTGAGCATAGCTCCTCCCCTTTCTAGTTGGCCACACCCCTTCCCATTGACCCCACCCATTCAGCTGTCTCCTGCAGCCCCCCTTTGATTTGAAGTCACCAGCCGCCACTGCTCTGGGTTATGAACCTGTCCCTCCATCATGTTCTGTTGATTGTGGTAATGAGGTTGAGGTCCCTGGAGCATGTGGTGCAGAGGGATTGGGATTTCTTTAGGTGTAACATTTCTAACAGGGCTGTGTCAGACATGGCTTTGTAAGTCAAGCAGAGATTGCCTCTTAACATATGGTATGAGACAGAGAAAAGCTGGAGTTTTTTGAGTCTGTCCATGTAGGGCATGTGTTTAAGGCCTAGGATCCTCTTCATGAGGTACTTTTGTGGCCTTTCCAGCTGTTCCAGGTGTTTAGTGAGGTTCATGCCAAATGGGGCATTATACTCGATGATTGGTCTAATGAGGGAAGAGTAAGGAGAGATGATGACCTCTTTCTTCCTGGATGCAAAACCCTTGGTAATGAGATGTACCACATAAAAGGACTTTCTGACCACAGTGGCAATTTGGTGGTCGAAGGAGAGCTTGCTGTCAACATGTGTCCCCAGATCTCTTATAACGGCTTCAGTGTTCAGTGGGCTACCATCAATGTGGTAATTAGTGGGAACTGAGTTTTTCCCAAAGGGAATGACAATGCATTTTTTGGCATTAAGTTTAAGGCCATGGTTTCGACACCAGTCGTTGGTCTCAGTGAGGCCTTTCTGTAGGATGTCTACATCACTTGGGGAGTTAATAATGGCTCCCAGCTTGTAATCATCTGCAAACATGGTCAGCCAGAGTCCCTCTGTGTTGGCCTGGACTTCTGAGAAGTAGATGCCAAACAGGAAAGGACCCAGGACCAATCCCCATGGGAATCCACTCAGACTGGTCGGCAGTCTGACTTGGAGTCTGCTACTTTCACACTGTGGGTTCTATCTGTGAGCCAATTTGCAACCCACCTAATGATATAGGGGTTGAGGCCTAGTTTGGTGAGTCAATCAATAATTCCTGAGTGGGAAATGGTATCAAAGGCCTTGGCCAGATCAAGGTAGACTGTATGAACTGTCTTGCCCTCATCCACAGCTCTGGTGACTGACTCAAAGAAGTCAACCATGTTGAGCTGGCATAACACGGCCTGCCTTAGGCATAGGCAAACTAGGCAACCACCTAGGGTGCCGTACAGGCCAGCCTAGTAAAGGGTGCAGTTTGTCTTCATTTATTTATTTATTTTAATTAATTTACTTGTTTTATTATGCGAACGCATAATAAGAAAAGTACATTAATTAAAATGAATAAATAAACCACAGAGCGCCGGAATCATGAGGCGGGGGTGAGTGTCCTCCCACTTTTAAACATGTAGTGTGGCCAGGGGCTTCAACAACTACCAGAAAGAAAAGCTTCACTCCACCTTTCAGGAGAAATATATGTGCATCGTACGCATGTACGCCAACACTGATGTAAAGATGTTCTGTGGTGGCGCGCGGAAATTAAACTAGCACTTCAAGAGAGGGATTAATTCCGTGTGTATGCATGTGGCCATTTCGTTTAAAAAGGAGGTAAGTAAGTGTATTTGTGTGTGTGTCTGTGTAGTTTAAACCAGGTTACTGTATGCGAGAGAAAGTATGTGTGTATGTATGTATGTGTATGGAATTTAAATTACTCGTTCTGTTTGAATGAGAGAGAAAGTGCATGTGTTACTGTGTAAGAGAGTAGATGTGTGTAGGAATGGAAGGTGTGTGTCTGTGTGTTGTATGACAGAGTACGAGTGTGTGGAATTTAAACTAGTTTAGTTTTTGTGTGAAAGAGAATGCATGTGTGTGTTGTTTTGTAAGAGAGAAGGTGTGTTTGTGTGTGTGTGTGTGTGTGTGTGTGTGTGTGTGTGTGTGTGTGTGTGTGTGTGTGTGTGTGTGTGTGTGTGTGCGTGTGTGTATTGCTATGTGACAGAAAGCAGCTGCGTGTATGCAACATACCTCTCAACTGTCCAGATAAAATTTGTAGTTCTGTGATTTGCCACTCAGTCACTTAAGATAATTTTTTATCTATCTATATATATATATATATATATATATATATATCCTAATGGATTCACTTTATTACCTCGAAATGCTGAAATATCGAATTTCAGTATCTCGAGACTATAAAACCGAATCCACAAAACACCAACAAACAAAAACCGTGAAACCACATAACCGAAAACACCGCACACACTACACTAAACATACAACACAACACCCACACCCCCCCTACTTATATATACTAACTCCGAGATCGCACAAACACAACACAAAAGCTCACTCACACACGCACATTCTCCAATCCCTCACACACACTCTAACTCCCACTCAAAACCCTTACAAAACACTCACTTACCTGACATAACACCTACATCCAAACACGGCACCGCGCACCAACAAAACACAAACCCGTACATTACATAGCGCAACTTCATAACCGAATTGACATATTTTTAGACATACGGCAAATTCGCGATTATGAGCGCTATTTTAACATTCGACTTTATAGCTTGAGATACTGAAATTGACATTTCAGTATTTGATGTTATAAAGTGAACCCATATATATATATATATATATATATATATATATATATATATATATATATATAAATATATAGTTTAAATGAGCAGCGTGGTTGCATTTATTTTAAGTGTGTTTTTTATACAAGTTTACATTTTTCGAATACTGAAATTTTAATGTAGGATTGATCTTAAGCAGTTTTATATTAGTGTTTTTGTAGATCAAAAAAGTCAACAAAAATGTGTTTTATTGATAACAGCAAGGCAGGTCACGATAACACTGTTTATGGTACAATGTTTAGAAAAGTACAAAAGTTAATCTATGGTGTCTTTTAACCACTGTTTCTGACTTCATTTGAGCACAAGCTTTGGCTGTGGCAGTATATGAAAGGCCTATGTGTACTGATATATTGAATAAAAATGCCCTGATAACTGAATGTTATAGTTTTTTAACCTGCTTTATTGTAGGTTGAAAGTTTAAGTGAGTCTCCACCAAAAAGCCCCTTATTTATTTTGTTTGTTATCAATGTGGTCTTTTTCAGCAAGTCGTAAGGTTAGTAAAATACAATGTTGCAACCCTTAGTAAATTTAAAGAAAAAAACTATCATTTATTTACAGTCCACATTTTGGGTCAAGGGTGTGTACCGTTTCATTGAATGGAGAACTAGTCATGCAAGGCAGATTAATGTTAAGTTTGCTTATTCTCTTTCCAGTCATGGTGTCAGTCTAATATTTTGCAGGCTTGTAGGAATCTTTAGTTATTCAGTTTGTTGGTGATGATACAGTACATTCTAGACTGTTTTTTTTAGGTGGAAGCTGAACTGCCGCCATGCCTGTTCTCAGAAGTCTGGTTCCGTCAAAATGTGTCTAGTTCAATAGATTAAAAGCTAATGTTTGGTATGGCACTAGGAAGTATGCAGCCAGCCCCTTAAACTTGTCAATTATGCGTTCTCAAAGTGGAGAGAGCATGTCTGATGTTGATGGAACGGGTGATGAGACGTATTGTTGGACAGAAGCAAGTGACCATGAACTTCTTAGTAATTTCCTATTGCAATATCACCAACTTACCAATTTTTTAATGTAATATAGGCAATTAATTTTTCAAGGGTAGCAGGCACTGAATTTGTAGATAAAAACATTGATATGTAAAGTTGTTTGCCAGTAGCATCCTCTTCATTAGTTACACATGTCTTTAATGTGGAATTCAGATGATTTTACTTCTTCTTAAGGTAAGTGCATAGATGGTAATGTATGTTAAATTTAGTGTAGGGTTAGAAGTAATGTTTTATTAAGTGTATGTCTGTGGATTATTTAGTTTGTTTGGGTATAGCTTTTTAAGGTAAGTGTGCGATAGTTATGGACCTTAGGGTTAGGGTACAGGTTAAGTGCATACATGGTGGTATATGCAAGATTTAGTGTAGGGTTAGAAGTAGGGTTTACTTTAGGGTTAGAAGTAGGGTTTTGGTTAGTGTATGTATGTGGTTTATTTAGTTTGTTTGTGTAGGTAGTATGTAGCGGGCGGTGGGATGGGACAAGTATGACATTTCGAGTTTTTGAATTTCATGGTTTAGGGCATTCCGTGTATTTGCGGAATATGTGTCAGCATTTAGGTGTTCGGGTAAGTAAACGTTCGTGTTTTTAATATAAACTTGATTGTAATGACAGAAGTCATGAGTGGCCTTTTATTGTTGAAATTTTCTGAAATGGTAGTTCTTGGTTCATACATTTTGTTTCATTGCTTATTAAAAGAATGTTTAAAACTAGAAATTTAAAACATATTCTAACAAGTGGTGCTGTATTATACAAGGAATATCATTCAATATAATTAGGAAAGTGAATCAAAGAATAAATACATGTATGCATGGTCCTAAAAAATGTGTGCAAGGAGTCTCTCTTGAAAACCGCCCAAAGGTAAACTTAATTCTCCACCAACCAGATACATTTCTATGAATGTGGGTTTTCCTGCTGTTTCAATGAATGTGGGTTTTCATGCTGTTTCAATGAATGTGAGTTTTGCCGTTTCAATGAATGTGAGTTTTGCCATTTCAATGAATGTGAGTTTTGCCATTTCAATGAATGTGAGTTTCAAGGGCAGAGAAGTTTACTGCTCATGCTAAGTGTGTTTTCATTGTGAGACTGTATTGTTTATTTAGCAAATGGCTATCTGTGTTTGTGCTATTTTATTTCAATATCTGTAATCATTGTAGAAGCAAATAATAGAACAGTATGCATGGTAACTGGTGAGGTAACCAAATAATGGAACATTGGAATGGCTGAGGAGGGGGCTGCTGCTGGGGATTGCTGCAGGAGGGGCTGCTCTGGGGTGGCAGTCTATTACCCTTCCTAGGACCCTATTTGACCATGATCTGGCTCTAGTATTTCACATAGAAAATACATATGCAAAGGTAGCTGCAGTTTAACTACATTACAAGGTATCTTTTTCTTCCTATGCATTTAAATAATTTAAGGAAATGACTGGAATGGCTTTCTTGGGGAATGACCCAGTGGGTGTGGCTCAAATAGGGGTGTTTCATGAGTGTGTTGTGGGTGGGGCTTAAGGGGTGCCACAGCACTACTTCGCCTAGGGCGCCATTTCGGCTAAGGCCGGCCCTGTGGCATAATCTACCCTTCACACTGTGGTGGCAGGACAGGTAGCTTACATCCTTCTAAGTTGGGAACTGCTGATTGAGAGCTCAGTGTCTGTTATTCTAAAAGTGTATTAGTTCTGGTTTAAGCACTTGGGCTTCAGGCCAGTTATTTTACGTTAAGAAGGATTGCGGTCTGCACTCTTGTGGGAGAAGAGGCTGGACTCTGCCCTTCTGAGCAGGGAATTTCTGGTTAGAGGCTTATAGTGCCTGCATATTCTAACTGTTTCTTACTGAAATTGGTACACCTTGTTTGCTGTAGCATAGACTAGATCCAGGCCTGCTGAATCTAGCTTTATTTGTATGCTTGTTGTTTGTTTATTTCCCTGAAATGCTAATTCCACTTAAAGCGGCCTTTTAGCACTTCTGTGGATCCCTAGTGATATCTGCATTGCTTACTGTACTTATTTCCTTGTTTCACTTGAAAGAAAGTTACTGTTTGTCGTTTTTGCATTTAAGTTACCTGTAACACATTGCATTTAAGTTACCTGGCACTTGCTCACTAAAGCAATTATATAAGTCAGCTCTAAAAATTAAAAGCACTACACCCTCACAAACTCCCCTTGAGTACCTTGTTCCCCATTGGCCCTTTTTTCAATTATAAAGGAATTCCCAATACTATTCTAGCATGTCCAAAGGTCAGTTGTCAATCTCCTCTCCGGTCCAGCTGGTGAATCTGGGAATCTTGAGGCAATGTTACAACTGCCTCATGTACACAGACAACCCTCTCCTCCTCCCAACAAATTCCAACACATGTGAGAGATGCAACCATATAGCCAAACTGGAGGCTAAGCTCTCTCAACTCAGTACTGGCGTAACCAGTCAGGAGGAGAAGGAAACCACACTCACTACAATTCCAGTCTCACATAGACCTACCACGACAACAAACCAAACACATAAACACACAAAACATACTGGAGGCTCTAAATAAAAATCTGCCTAAGCAGCAGAGACCTCCAAAGCAGACACCCAAGAAACCGCTACCCCAAAACAAAACACGTGCAACACATAGCTCACAAAGCCAGTGTGCCGAACAGTCACAGCCCTTAAGGCTAAACAACACACCTGATACACTTGTAATAGGTGACTCTATCATCAGGCACACTGGCGTCCGCTCACCAGGCTGAACAAGGAGAAGGTCACAGTGAGCTGCCTGTCGGCGCTAGGATCCGCCACATAACACAAGCACTCAGGTCACTCCAAGGCAAGTACAAATATGACTCAGTCATTGTCCATGCTGGTGTGAATGACCTGAGACGTACCTCCCTGGGCTACATGAAAGAGACATAGAGGAGCTCTCTGAGCATGTAGCCCAGGCCGGTATGACCCTGACCTTGAGTAGCATCTTACCCTCACCAAGAATGATGCCACAATATGAAGACAAGATGATCAATTTCAAAATTGGCTTAAGTGTTGGTGTCATTCAAAGGGGATCCAATGCCTGTCAGCCTGGGATGACATGCTCGACAAGCCACGATGCTTCGCTAGGGACGGCTTGCACCTGTCACCCCTGGGCTTTCGGATATTGGCAAAGGCTCTTGCTACCCCCATAGTGCCTTTTTTAGGCAAGGCTCAAAAGACAAACCCACCTCCATAGGTATCACAAGGGATAAGAAACTAAGAGTAATGCTACTCAACGCCAGAAGTCTAAACCTCAAGATGCACTCGAAACTCTCCTTAGCATGGAGAACATCGATATCTGTGCAATAACAGAAACCTGGTTCAAGGCTCCCAAGAGCACCCCAGCACTACCAGGTTATACCTCATACCATGCTTTTCGGCCCCAAAACTTGGACCGAACCACAAAAGGAGGGGGAGTATCAATATTTGTCAAAGATACCCACACCTCCAGGTTGGTGGCACAGCACGAAGCATCAGAGACTATCCATGTGCAACTAACTGTGGGTAAAACTGCCTTCCAGTTTATAGCCTGCTACAGACCACCCTCCCAAACACAGGAACCCCACTTGGCCTTCCTGAGAATACTGGAAAATATGAAGGTCTCTCCAAATACCATTATATTGGGTGACTTCAACTACCCAAACATAGACTGGGAGCATTACTCTAGCTCCAACACCCTAGCCCAAAGGTTCCTAGAATTTATAAACTCAAATGCTATGGAACAACTTGTTACCACTCCCACAAGAGGGAAAACATACTGGACCTGATCATCACCAACATGGGGACACTATGCTCCAGACCAGAAGTGTATCCCTCACTGGTAAGATCAGACCATAAATTAATCTCACTGGATATTCACATCCCGACCCCACCCCCTGCCCAGAAAACCACAGTGAAAAACTTCTCTAAAGCAAATTTCACACACCTCAAAACCAAGTGAAATCCTTCAAAGCCCGGGCCTGTGGAAAATACGGCCCAGACCGCAGAATCCTTTATAAACGCATTCTATGAACACCTTCAGGAATGCATGGATCATGCAATCCCAAATAAAACCAAGACCCAATCCTCCAAAGGCAGGCGTCCTGTCTGGTGGACCCCAGCCATAAACAAACTATACAATAGAAGGAGGAAGCTACTACATGATAGAGCAAAATCCCAAAAGGGAAGGCATCTCTGATCAGTATTAGCAAAAAACTACGGGCACTCATAAAATCGTCTAAGGCCATCTTCGAGAGAAAAATTGCACAGGACACTAAGGATAATCACAAGGCTTTCTTTAGTTATGTTAGGAACCTGGGTGGGAATTCCCAGATATGCTCAGAATTAGTCCAAAATGACAAAAATACACCGAGCCCACCGACATTGCCAACATCCTAGCTGACAGGTTCAGTGCAAACTTCTCCCCTCTCCCCACCAAAGGACAAATATCTATCCCAACAGAGTGCTGCCCCTGACATCTCAGATGCTCAGGTAAGAGCCGCCTCTCCAAAGCAAAAACACAGCATCAATGGGACCAGATGGTGTCTCGGCTCGTCCTACATGAACTCCAAGAAGAGCTAAACCCAAACATAAAACTACTGTTCAATCTTAGCCTTACTACAGGATATGTACCCAAAGAGTGGTGTACAGCAACAGTGGTCCCTCTCCACAAAGGTGGTGCCTCAATGGATCCTGGAAACTATCGCCCCATAAGCCTGACTAGCTTGGTCTGCAAAGCTATGGAAAGGATCATCATGGACCTCATAAATAAAGATATTGGGGACCTACAGACACTGGATCCTACCCAGTTTGGCTTTGTTAAGGGCAGATCCTGCCTCTTAAACCTGGTCGATTTCTTTGAAACAGTCACCAAGGCCATTGACGAGGGGAAGGTGGTCCACACAGCCTACCTGGACCTCACAAAAGCCTTCGATACAATACCCCACTCGGGCATTATAGATAAGCTCACCAACTTAAATATAAACCCCTATGTCACTAGATGGGTTGCAAACTGGCTCAAGGACAGAACCCACATGGTTAGAATTGCTGGAGGCATGCCAGACTCCAAACCAGTTACAAGTGGCGTCCCACAAGGCTCAGTCCTGGGACCTCTCTTGTTCAGTATATATTTCTCGGCGGTACAGGCCAACATGGAAGGACTGTGGCTGACCAAGTTCGCAGATGACTGCAAACTGGGCGCCATAATCAACTCTCCAGCCGACACAAGCATCCTCCAAAAGGGCCTCATAGAAACAGACAACTGGTGCCAGAGCCATGGCCTCAAGCTAAACGCCAAAAAGTGTATAGTCATCTCCTTTGGCAAAAACAAAGTGCCCACAAATTACCACATAGGTGGTAATCCATTAAGTACAGAAGAAGTCATTAGGGACCTGGGGACCCAAGTTGATAGCAATCTCTCATTTGACAACCACGTGGCCAAAGTGGTTAGAAAAACATTTTATATAGCCCACCTAATCATGAAGGGATTCACATCTAGATCAGGGGAGGTCATCGTGCCTCTTTACTCATCCCTCATCAGGCCCATAATTGAGTACAATGCCCCTTTTGGGATGTACCTTACCAGACACCTGCAGCAATTGGAAAGACCCCAAAAGTACCTCACCAAGAGGATCAAAAGGCTCAAACAGATGCCATATGCTGCCCAGTTAAAGAAACTCCAGCTCTACTCAGTGGCATACCGCCTGCTCAGAGGCGATCTGTGTCTGACGTATAAAGCCATGTCCAACCCGGAATTAATGGACATGCTGCACCTCAGAAAATCCAAATCCCATCGAGCTACGCTCGAGACTTGAACCTCAGCACTGAAATAAATAGGACATGCTGGAGGGACAGATTCATAACCCAGAGGCTCCCTTCACTCTGGAATAAAATCCCAGTCCAGGTTAGGCAGAGTCCCACATTGACTCTCTTCAAGAGGAATCTTGATGAGTGGATGGGAGATCGTAGGTTTACCCCGGCTATCACTTCTGTGTCACTGTTAGACAGAGGCACAGTATACTAACCTCAAAAAAAGGCATAGCAAAATTAATTTAAAATGGGTGGCAAAAGCCAAACACACTCTGGCTAGGCTTATAAATGCCCTAGGGCAGATAGCCTAGTATGAACCTATGAACCTATGAACCAAAACCAAATTGTGTGGGATCCAGAGTTTGGAGATTGCCTATATCCTTGTTAATTAGGTCCATGATGATGTGCTCCATAGCCTTACATAACAGACTTGTCAGACTAATGGGGTGATAATTCCCAGGGTCTGTAGTCACTCCCCCTTTATGGAAGAGGGATGACTTTAGCAGTGTGCCATTCTGTAGGGACAAAGCCTGAGGTGAGGCTGTGATTGAACAGGGCACAAAGGTGTGGTGCCAGTTCACTTTGTAGTTCATGTAGAACACAGCCAGGGATATTTTTGGGTCCCATGGAAGCTGTATTCTTGGCCTTGGACAATGCAGCTTTAACCTGTGCTACAGTAATGTTGGGTGCCTGGCATTCTTCCGGTATTGTGATTGGTCCTTTGGCAGGAGAGAGAGGTAAAGTTGGTTCATAAGTTCATAGGTTAGTACTAGGCTAACTGCCCTTGCAAGCCATTGTAAGCCTAGCCAATTATCCCTTGTGAGACTCAAACCCTGCACCTTGTGTTTGTAAGGCAAACACCTTAACCATTAGGCCACCCTCCCAACCCAGCACTGAATATGTTGGCCAGTATGTTGGCAATATCTGTTGGCTCAGTATAGGAGGTACCATTGTGCAGTAACTCAGAGCAAATCTGGGTATTGCTGTGGAGATTCTTGATATAACTGTAGAAGGCTCTGTGGTTGTTTTTAGTGTCTGCCACAATTCTGCCTTCATAGCTTACTTTAGAGGTTTTGATGAGGGATCTCAACTTTTTTTTGAGGCTAATAAGGGAGTTTTTCCAGTCTTGGGACTTCACATTTTTCTGCAACAGTTTCTTCCTTCTGTTGTAGAGTTTGTTAATGGCAGGGGACCACCAGATTGACTTCCTTTTTTTGGAGGACAGCGTCTTGGTTCTGTTGAGTATGGCTAGTTCCATGCATTTATGACGTGTTTGTACAGTTCACTGGTGTATGATTCGGCAGTCATGCACCTATTTTCCATTTGTGTGGGTGCCGTGAAGTTAGCCACCTCTGATTTTTGGAGCCCAAAGTCAGCTTTGGAGAAGTTTTTCATGGAGGTTACCTCTGCTGGTGGTGTGGGTGAGAGGTGGATTTCCATAGTAATTAGTTTGTGGTCGGATCTAACCAGGGAGGAATTGACTATTGGAGTTGAGCAACGGTTGCCCATGTTAGTAATAACGTCAAGGATGTTGCTTCCTCTAGTGGGTGTAAGAATGAGCTGGTCCAGCACATTGGAATTAATGAACTCCAGGAAGCGTTGGGCAAGTGTATTAGTGCATAAGTAGTTTTCCCAGCTGATGGAGGGGTAGTTAAAGTCACCCAGTATGAGAGTGTTGGGTTGGACCCTAATAGTTTCCAGGGTGCTTAGAAACTTGGACTGAGAGTCTTGGGACATGGTTAGCAACTTTCTAAGTATATAAGAGAAATATTTAAAATCTGTTCCTGATTTTGGGGGTTTTGTCTCTGACTCTTGAGCTAAGAGGTTGGGAGAGTGTGAGGAGGAATACAGTGGGTATTACTGTGTCATTCTCACAGCAGTGATCTGAAATATACTTCTAAGTCATTATATATGCATTTGTTCGTTCATTTGATCACAAGCAAACATCTGAATGTATGCAGTCATTCAAGGGGCTGTAACTGATGGTGACTATGTGTGTGTGTGTGTGTGTGTGTGTGTGTGTGTGTGTGTGTGTGTGTGTGTGTGTGTGTGTGTGTGTGTGTGTATAAATACTTGGTTCCAGCATTGCAAAGTAGATATTATATATAAGAAAGGAACCAGTTATAGTAAACAGGATCATCAGCATCATATGGACCATGTTTTTTGGGGGGACAATCTTTGGTTTCCTTGATTTGTTGACCATTGATTGCATTTATTATTTGGCTGTGAATAAGACTGTCAGCAAGAAGTCTATGAGTTTAATTTTAAAACATTAACTGTGAATGCATTTTTAATTTGACTTGTCTTTTTTTTGTTAATACACAGGTGTGAAATGCATCATGTTGGTCTACAATAGTTAGTCTTGTACTTAGTGTGGATGAGTACACTATGAGTTGTTAATAAGCTGATTCCTGTAGTGCAGGGTTTGATTCCCTATGTCTTCATTTGTTTTGCATCAATCTGACCAAGTCATTTCACCAGACGGTGCTCCTGGGCTACTCCTGAAAAGAGACACTTGAGTCCAGTGGGCTATCCCAAGCTGTTAGTAAATGCATTTCACATTTGTCTTTTGAAATTCTGCACCCTTCAGATATCCACTAATTAGTGCTTCACTATATGCTATTTGACTATGAATCCCAAAACATCTCTTATAGCTTAATGGATTGCCAGATGCATTTTCAATAAATGTGAATTTTGAAGGAAGAGAAGTTTACCGTTGTTCATGCTAAGCCTGTTTTCAATATGATTAGTTTAGTTTATTCATCAATTTGCTTTAGAAATTTCTGCTGCAAAATTTAAGTTTTAAATTAAATCCAGATCTGTGTGATCACTGCAAAAGTAAAAGAACAAAACAGAATGCACACTGGCAGGTTTGACCAGTGTTTTATGGTAAACAGGGACAGACAGCCAAGTAATGGAATATTGGTATGGTAGGAATGGCAGTTGATTACCCTGCCTAGTGCCCCATTTGACCATGATTGCACTCTGACAATATTACTACTACTGTCCATAAAAAACAAAACAAATTATTTCCTCTACAAAAACAGCATAAAAATTGTAGTTAAAGAGACAATGCTTGGCTACACTGCTGCAGGGACATTAATGGCCAAAGCAAAAGAAAAGACTTTCAAAGGTTAATAAAGGGCACCAGAGTAAACACAAAGCCAAAATGACCAAATCAAACTGTCGGCAAACTAATAAACTAATATACTCAAGAAGTCTAAAAGGTCTGGCAAGCTTTTTTTGTGTGTGTGTGTGGGTGTGAGTGTGTGTGTGTGTGTGTGTGTGTGTGTGTGTGTGTGTGTGTGTGTGTGTGTGTGTGTGTGTGTGTGTGTGTGTGTTTGGCTCAGTATTTCAAGATTAACTTTATTTATTAAAAATGTCAATAATGTTAAGGTAATATGTATTACTGGAAAGACTGTCATGCCTAGATTTACATTATGTTAATTTATCCACCAAATTCTGTAGAAAGACAAAACAAATGAAGGAATACTATTTTTTATAATGATGAAAGGAAACTATTTTTGTAGTGGAGACTTCAGCTGTCAGCCACTCAATGGTATAAACATTTGCTCAATATTATTTGGTCACATTGACAAATGTTAACATGACATCCCAACCCCATGTAAAAATGGGAAAAAGGGTACTGATGATGATGACTTGAGTTGTCACATGGAAAGAAAAAAGGATAAAAGTATAACAGGAGGAGTGGAAAGTATTAAAGATACTTTTGTGCACAGCATGGGTAACAATAGAAGTACATACAAAAGAGGAACAATACCTATCAAACTAGATTAAATCTGTGGGAAAACCATAAGAGAATGCTTTAGCAGAACACTGTTAGCATTTTAGGATCACATGGCACTGAAGTGAAGAAATGTGAAAAGAAAGACTAGAGATAGGAAATGGGATATTTAAAAATAGCATAGATGTGATAGTATGGATAACTTAATGATATAAAGTTTCATTCTAAAATATAAAAGTTATAGTAATATGGAGACAAAAAAACATTATAAAGTTAATCATGTTTTGCATGAGACATTGGAGAAAGACATGAAGGACAATTATCAAGCAGTAGAACAGACTTTTAAAAGAAATAATCAGAGTGATAGAATGGTTCGCCCAACAACAAAGATATTAGATTACAGGAAGGAGAGAAAAAAATGCTGCCATATATAAACAGTACAGAAAAGCAGGAGAAGACATATGGGAAGAAAAGAGATGAACCAGATAAATTGATAAGTGACAACCAGAAAAGGAGACTAAAATAATGTTTAGAGAAGAAATTAGGGGAAAATGGAACAAAGAAAACTATAAAATGTTAAAATAAGATCACAGATGCAAGGTTGGGAGCAGATCAGGTGAAGAATGTGGTAAGAGTTCTAAATGAGGAAACCTCCCCAGATATGGATGTTTTGATACTCCCTCCTTTGGGCCAGTAATCACTTGGAATAAAAATAGATACACACAATATTTCCAGATGCAGCTCTCTGCATCAAGCACAATTTCCCTTAAGAGCACACAGGGAACACACAGTCCGAGGGATGGATTTCCCTCTCTCTCTCTCTCTCTCTCTCTCTCCAGGCCCCCAACAAGACTCCCCACTGGCACAGCTGTAGAGTTAAGTCCTCAGCCGAGTGTCCAAGCCAAGTCCTCCACCACTCTCTCTGTGGAACCAGTGCTCCATGTCCTTGCTCTAAGCAGGTGACACACACATACACATTTGGAGATTTGATTTTTATACATATACACACACACACACACACACACACACACACACACACACACACACACACACACACACACAAACACACACACAAACACACACACCTGGGAAAGCGTGACACAGATTTACTAGCTATTCGCCCATCTGCCCATACTATAAGGTAGTTACTGCCACCAGACACTCCAAAGCCAGCTACTCTAAGGCTCTTACAAGGGTACCCAATTATACTGAGTAAAATTAATACTAATACAAATGCTAATGTTGATTAAACAGCCAGGCTGTCAGGAGCGGCTACAGTGTCACCAAATAAATATAAATACTCTCAAAGGTTAAAATATTCTCTAAAGGACCAGCCACAATGAAAAGTTTAAATAAAATATATTTAATAATAAATAATAAAAGAACATGTAGATACTGAATATCTATTTACAATAAACACCAGAGTTTCATTCACATGAAATATAAAAAAAAACACAGATGAATACATTCACACAGATACAGAAAAACAGTACTTAACTAATCTCACTACATTTTCCTGGTTGATCTCAAGAATTACTATTCCCTGATTACTTACTAAAGCAAGGCAATACAAAGTAGGTGAGTTACACTTCTATGTCAGGTTTCAAAAACAGACTGCCTCTGGGACTTCTGTCTCATCTAGTATTAAAGCATCATTCCAATGATGAGTTACAGAATGACATCACATACATCTGGTCATCTGACTTCTGATTCTCATACTACCCCCCTTTACTAGAAACTGACCCAGAATCTTGCACATATGTGTTACCATACACACAAACAGAGATTTGCTAAGATGTGTTATAGCATCTGGAAGCCATAAAACCATTTCAACACTTCCACACTTCCAGGGTAGCAATTAGTTCACTGCTTAGGACAATACTGAAGGCTTCCTAGTACAGACATTTTGTCTCTGGCTGCATTGAGAGCTGTGAGACACAATCTTTATGGCTTAAATTATGTAATTTAATTTTAAACTATTTTCAAAATTATGTGGACTGAGATTAACCTCTTCTCTTCCAGTATCCTCTGTTACAATATATTAATTTCCACAGTTACAATACAGTCTGACATACAGGTGCATTTTTGTTCTGTCCAGCAGGACCCAGTGTTGGTATATTTTTTAGCACAAGCAGCTCTACAAATACATTTTTCAACACAAACATCTGTACAAATCAGTTTGATATACAAATGGCATATAATTATTTACAAATATCCAGATAGCTATGCTGGCATATGTTACACATCCACTGCCCTACTTCTCCTAGCATAGCTGGCAATACCTCATATCATCACATATTATTAAACTATACATTTTATGAGATTCTGGAAGACTAGCACACCTAGTGGGTATATGAGAAATTATGTCAACAGGAAGGACATGGAAGCAGTGACTATGCTTGGAAAGAAAAAGAGAAAAAGAAAATCTGTAAATCTGGTAGCCCATTACATAATTAAACTTTGACTATCAAACAGTAAAATGTATGCAGAAAATGTGTGAGGTATTGATGGATGAGCTATGTGAAGAAACTACAGCAGCAGGAAAAAGTAAAGATATCAGGAAAAATGGTAACTATACAGGAGTGAACTCTGGTATAAATAGTACATGGAAAGGAATAATTATCAGTTTAGATGTACTTTTAAGGACACTACAGTATGGGCAGATCTAGGGTGTTGAAAGGTAGGACAAAAGTTTAAAACTTCATGTTAAAAATATATGGCAAGTCAAGTTCAGAAGTAAAAACAAATATTTGATTAAAATAAAACAAGGATGTCTATTAAGCACCTGACTGTTTGCAATCAGTATGAATAGAATGGATAAAAGCAGTATAAATATCAGAGAGAAAATGGACTATGAAAGCATGGAATGGAATACACTTCCTGGTACATTAAGTTTCACAGGTGATCTTATTATTATTACAGTAAAAGAAGAACAATCTGAAAACAATGTATAGTCACAACTGCAAAGGAGTTAGAAGTGATAAGATTAAATATTAAAAAAGAAAAGAAAAGAGCTTTGGTTATGGCTAAAGTGTTACTCTTAAGGGGTATAAGAAAATTGCAATAACAATGGGAGCAAAACATGAATTATTCCATTTAGGAAATGCCAAATAACATAAAGATAATATGTTGTGGCTGATTGATATAAAGCATGCCAAGCCCAGTATGACTTGCTATTACAGTATATATAACTTTCCAGTATATACCAATAAATGATTTTTACAACACTATTGTTTTTCACAACATGACCCTGATCTCTAAGTATGCAACCTCTAAGATTCAACCACACTGGAAAAAAGGTAATAAATTATTCTCCTTCTCCAAGCTGATGTGACCTCAGGGATGGCATATTCAGGGATCAGGAGTACCCTGAGAGCACCCCTATTAAGGGCTGCTGGTTCACCTATGTTTGAAAAGTAGCTGCATTGTAAAATTATTTTGTGACTCATCAGGATTGATAGGATAGTTTGAATGGTATCTTCAGCAGTGGTCAGTTCAGAGATGGGAAATAAAAACAGACCTGCAGAAAAGCCAATTGAAAAATATACGGAAAAATAGCAAAAAATGTTGAAGAATAGAGGAATATAGTTTCCTATCTGAGAAAAAAAAATACTTATCCAAGATATATTTGATGAAAAAAGGCACTTATCTAGCCAATATTTATGTGTTATCCGAAAAAAGAGAGGCACAGTTTTTAAAAATAAGCTTTAGAAACATTTGTGGTGTTCAGCGAACCCAATTATCAGATGCATGGTGTATAAAAATAACCTGGTTAATCCAGCTGTACACTACGGAGAACAGTCTATAGTTTATTGGTGTCAATAATGGTTATGGGAGATGTGTTGCATGCAAAATATAAATATTATTTTTTTTTTATTTTATTTGTTATTTACATTTTGTTTCCGGGAAAAAACTTTGACTAGGCTGTGAAAAAAAAAAAAAAACTTTTCAGGACAGGCCCCAAGAGAAAAGCTCCATGCAACTAAAACAGTAACATGTTCTGTACAAAAGATTGAAAAAAAATGCTGAAGAGCAATGTTGACACATATGACTTTTTCAGTTTACTATCATAATTTTGAACATGTTTGTTGCGAGTACTCACGTACTCAAAAAACATTGTTGAAACTTATGATAGCGACCAAGAAAAAGAATGAACAAAATAAAATGTTGATTTTACAAACATATCACCACATCCGGTGTCATACAACACACATTTTGCAGGGGGGGCAAGCCCCCCTGCACCCCCCACACCTCCTGCTGCTTATATATACAAACTCCAAGATCACACTACAGTGAGGGAAAGGGTGCATTTCCCGATCCACACTATAGTGCAATCTCCACTCAATATGCCGAATTCATAAAAGCAAATGCACAATACTATTTGCTGTTGTGCATTATCCATGGGGTTTTTTCGAACATACAAACCTGTGCAAACTTACTATCGGATATTCGTTGTCACACACTTCAGCCGCGACATTTTGAGGGTACACCAACTTTTTCTAATGTATAGAAAAATGCAAGAAACAGAAAACTGACAAGAAAGAGTAGATGAACAGAAAATGTTTATATTCATAGGTAATAGAAGAATGTCACACAATAGTAGAGCTGGGAAGAATAGCAGTGTTCAAATCCAAATTCAGTTCCTGCTATTATACATTAGGTCTCTGATATTCATTCTTTTTGGACTTGGTTTTCCAGTACAAATATAATCAAACTTTTATTTATTTATTTATTTATTTATTTATTTATTTATTTATTCATTTATAGGATACTGATCTAGAAAGACCTTTTTCAGATTTAACATAGGGTACAAGCAAAACAAAAGAAAATCTTATACCTGATTTTAGTACAAAAAAAAAGGAGTTACAATGAAATTTTGACACAGGCAAATGTAATACAATAAAGTATGTGTGGAAATGTAATACATGATAATATTGGGGAGACTAAGTTACTATATAATGTGTGCAATATTTATACATTGTATAGAGTACTGGATCTCTGGCTGGTTTGGAGATGAACTAGAAAAGAGAAATTGTGAATTTGGAAGTATTGTGTGCTTAAAAGTTGATTAAAGACAGGTCAAGGAGAAAAAAGAGATGGTAGGGTAGTGTACAAGTTAGATATAGAGACTTTTCAGGAAACATTCTACTTGCTAGCACTAAACAAGGCAATACAGATCCAGTAAACAGCATAAGGTACTTAGGTGAAGTCAGCAGCATAACATTGGTATTACATGGACAGTCATTTGCATGCCAGTTACAATTGTCTGTTCAGTAACCCAGTATACATGATTTGTTGTTTTTCCAAGACATAACTGTACAGGATCAGTTGCAATAATATCTCCTCTCAGCTACAGGTCCAGCGTACCTAGCCTTTCCAGATTTCATCCTGGGAAGTCTCAAACCCAAACTGTCAACAACATTCCCTTTATGAAGTGTACTGTCCTTGGAGTTTGACCCAATAACATCACTCACATGTGAAGTCCAAGGAAACATACATGCAAGACAATAGTAATTTATACCTTGTGAAAAACTGTAAATATTGGGTCAGAGGACACTCACCCGTGTATATATATATATATATATATATATATATATATATATATATATATATATATATATATATCTACATAGAGCAGCATAGTCTACTATAACTGCCATAGGATGTCCCTTAAGAACTCCACACAAGCTCACCTGCACTGAGTGGGCACTTAAAAAGGTTAGGGACCCTAACGCCAAGGAAGAAAGGCTTGGATGTCTTAGCTGTAGTAGCTCCTTACAGAAATGTAATGGTTTTCATGCCAAGGCAGAAAGTCATGAACTCTTTATCCACATATCCCTGTTCTTCCTTCCACCTCCAGAAGGCCTAGACATCTTAATCCTAGTAGTAATGTAGAAAATTTTAAGTTATTTCATGCCAAGGCATGCCTAGATGTCTTAGGCTTAGTAGCAGCTTGGAAAAATTTAAGGTCTTCCATGCCAAGGCATGCCTGGATATCTTAGCCTAGTAGCAACTTAGAAAAATTGGGGGTTTTTCATGCCAAGGCATGCCTGGATGTTTTAGTTCTAGTAGCCACAAACTCTCCATTCACCCCATTGTAAGGTACTTGTACCAGTTTTTCCCATCAAGTAACTTGTACTATGTATTGTTCAGTCAGAATAGCAGCATAGCAACCCATACAACTTCTCTAATGAGCTGCAAGATGTGGGCTGCAGTTATCCAAATCATTTACAGTACACTTGTTTGACAGCACCTATACACCTATTAATCTTGCAAAACTGTCTTACAAAATTATACTTGAAGCATCAACTCCAAATACATTATATCTGTCCGTTCTGCCCCAAAGTTTATGTCACCTTCAGACTAAAAAGTACTTCTTATCCTATCGGATGATCTGCATTTCTTTGTGCACTCCATCTTCTGTGTCTCTATTACTCTCAGGTGTCATTCACATCCACCATAACCCAGGGCCTCTAATTCAGATTTAGTCCTCAACCCCATCTCAACAAATAGATTGGGAAGAAGTAGAGACAGTGACAGATTTTATTTTCCCTGGTACAAAGATTTCTACAGATGGTGACTGCAGACATGAAATTAAAAGACACATGCTTCCTGTGAAGACATATATGGAAACTTTAGGTAAGATATTTTTGTAACACCTTTATTAAACTGTCACTTAAAACATAGGCACACATACATTGATAGAAAAGAAAACAACCCATAGTTTTTTTTTTCATTTACCCACACTATACATTACATATTTTCTTTCTTTACAGCAACTGTATTTCAGTCAATTCCTGACTTCCATTTAACCTCACTCCTCTCCTCCTCCTGAACATTATTTTTAATTTATTGTTCCCACAAGTTCCACTTATTTCTATGTAGTTTCTCCTATCTTTTTAAAAAGAGGCCTCCACCAGTTCTTTCATTTCTTTTACAATATTCAGTAGTTCAAATACAGTTGATTTAGATTTCGTTTTCCATTTTCTAATAATTTACTTTTTTGGCAGCCAATAGAGTTAAACATAAGGTTATACCATATCTAGGAAATTCAGATCTTGTTTCCCAGCTCAAAAGAGTAATTTCCTTAGTTACAGACATTTGCTCCACCAACATTTTTGACAGAATACTCAGTACAGAATTTTTTTAAATCTGCCAACTCATTACATTCCCAAAAAAACATGTTCCCAGTTACCTCTTTCTTTGCCATCACACCTGTAACATTTGCAATATATCTGAGGAAAAAAATTATTTGAAATGAGCTTGGGTATAAAAATACCTGTGCAAACACTTCCAAGCAAAATATCTTAAACTTTCTGGATGGTAGTATACTTGGCAGCCATACATATGTCCTCACATTGGTCCCTTATAAATTGCTTTTCCAGTCTCTCTTCTTAATGTTTTCTAATATCCTCTGATTTATTATTATGGTTGCCATGCACTATTTTGTATGCTCTACTAACTATCCTGTTTTAACAACAGTTTCTCTTCTAGATTCAATTAGAAAGTCTACCAGAACAGGTCTTTCAATTAAGATGCCCCATATGCCCTTTCTCTTTGCCTATACTCAGATATAAACTCCTGATAAGGAAGGCAGTCTGTAACCTGCAGTCCAAACATATTCTAACCCTCATCCCACTGTATTACCTTTCCCTCTCCAGTTATTTGCTCCCAATGCCTTGGTTTCCTTCCCACTTTTCTTCAGTAAATTCCAGCCACCTCTTGCCTATTTTCTGTGCCACTGCTTGCAGCCATCCCTATTGGCAAAATCTTCTTTCTCCATTCCCTTGTTGGCTTAATTCTTAGAATGCTTTCTGCAACTTTATGAATATAATATTCTATATGGTGATTACCATGGTTATTATTCCCCATAAGGATCTGCAGCCAAACTTCAACTCACTCTCTCTGTCTATCTTTATTTCTTGAACTCCCCACCCCCCCACCCCATTTCATCATCATCCCTTTCCACTTTGAATTATAACTTTCTGTTTGTGCTATGTGTATAAGCCTTAGTTGTGTAGCTCTAAAATATCCCTTTAAATCAGGTAATCCTGAACCACCTTGTTCTATTGGGAGAATCATTTTATCCTACTTTAACATTTGTCATGTTTCCCTCCCAGATAAATTCTTTCACCTCTTTATTAATTATTTTCCACAGATTCTTTTCTGGTTGATAAAAATATTCTTGACTTGTATATAAAACTAACGGGACTAAAAACATTTTCACTGCTTGTGTCTTATTATCTATATCTATAAATGAGAGCTTCCAGTTCCTCAGTTTTGTTTTTTTATTATCCTATGTTTAGTCTCTTGTCACATATCCTTGTCTTCCATAACAGAAGTCTTTTTGATCCATACTCCAAAATACTTCATCTTATCATGTCCCCATAAGGTGGTGCGTAACATACAGCTATGGCTTTTGTTTTATCTTCATTAATTTTAAATCACCAAAAAGACTTGAAACTGTCTCAAAATGTTCCACAACACAGAGATGTCCTGTTTCTGGATTTACCAAGTACAAAATAATTTCTTCTGCAAATAAAGACTTTTCTTGATTACCATACCAATTGTATTCTTGAATTTCTGAGTCCCTTATTTTCTTTGCCAATAACTCCAGATATAAAGCAAACAACAAAGAGGAAAGAGGACATCCTTCTCTGCTTCCTCTGTTCAAAAATAACTTATCAGAGAAGAGCCCACCCTCTGCAGTTCTTGCCTCTAATCCTTCATGCACCCTCCTTATTAACCTTATTATTGTATAAGAGAATGTAAATTCTTCCATTGCAATACTCCTAAAATCCCTGCTTACTCTGTAAAATGCTTTCTCTGCATCAAGATACACCAACAACAGCAGAAATATTTACATTCTGCTTCCCTCTGGATCATCATTGTTCTATTAATGTTGTCAAATGTTTGCCTCCCCTCTAAAAAAAAAACCCATTGATCCATGTCTATCAATTTTGGCAACACCTTTACCATTCTTTTAGCTATTATAGTTATAAACACTTTATAATTATAGTTTAAAATTAAAATGGGTCTATATGAGGATGGGTATGATGGATCTTTTACATTCTTTGATTAATACAGCCACCACAGCTTTCTTCCAAGATGCTTCTTCTCCTTTTAAAATACTATTAAAATCTTCTGTTACCATCTGTTCCTGGAGACTTTCCTGGAGATTCATTATACATCCCCATTTTTATCTCACCTCCTCCTGCTTTAACTAGTAGTTGTTCAGCCTCGTCTTCCTCTAATCTTTGTCATAATTTATTCTTACTCAATTACTTCTCTTCCTTGGTTTCCACGTTCTTCTATTTTCCCCGGAGAAGACAGTGATGCTATGATAGTGTGAAAGCAAAAGAAGAAGAGGAGGCAGAGGATAAGATGGACAGACAGCACTACTTGAAGTAATGAATATGAATTTGCAAGAAATTAAAGAAGCAGCTGTTGACATACAGGCCTTGTGTGAAATCCTTGAGGTTATGAGTAGCTGGTCCTAACTAAATGAATAAGCTGCAGCAACAACTCGTTATGAAAAAAATGTCAAAGGTCTAAAATTGTATACAATGGTGCAACACGTTTCACCAAGAATCCCTTGTCATTCATAGCTGAATTTCTTTTTATCCGCTTGACATCCTTCCAACCTAATTTTCTCTAAATCTTATTGACTCAAACAGTGCTTTCACCCAACCAGCCTAGGCCATTCTCAGATGCAGTAGGATGCACAAGAGAGCAAGCAGAGTGGCTTTTATGTATAAAGGCTAGCCCTCATTTTTTTTCTCAAGTGATTGCACTCTTGTTTTTCTTTATATTTTGTCTGTCATTACTAACATCACAGTTAGTGAAGGTAAGCAAATTAACATTGTCTGCAAATGCATATATCAGGTTAAAGATGAATCATTTGCTGAGAATTCCTTGCATTGGTTGATTGCTGTATTCGGCTCAGAGGTCATAGACCTCAGTGACTTTGACATTTGCTATGCTCCCCCCTGGTGATTCCTTTTATTCCTCACTCCAACTATTCAGGCTCACAGAATGACAGGAAAGGTATACTTCACTGGATATTAATATACTCACTTAGCAAACATTCCCCACTTTGGAATCCTCTCACTCTACATCAGTGATCAACTTCCCACCATGACTATGCAGTGACCTGCTAAAGTACAAAAAATGCAAGGGTTCCTCCTCTTGAGCAACACTTCTGAGTGTAATATCTATATTCTGGTTGCACTAGCTGTTATTGAACTGGTTTTGGCCAACTGTTGACTAAAATATTCCAAATTACAATACAGCTGTAAAAAAGCACTGAAATGAGGACCTGCCTCCCTGTCAGGATCCATGTTAAAGCCCATTTCAGAGTTTGGTGGTTTGTAATTCAGTGGCCTGAGGACAATATTGTAAGTGCTGGTAAAATCCACATACTGAGATTGCATATAATGCCCTATATTCATCCGTCAAGGAAGTTCTATTCAAAAACTAACTGGCTTCCATTACTGTTCTCTGAATGAAGCCACATCCTATTTTGATTAAGTATTTCTAAATACACTAAAACATGAGTCTAGCCTGGGCGGGATCACCCCTGAAATCCTAAAGCTAAAGACCATCACAGATTGCCTCTGGGATTCTTACCAAAAAACATACTTGTTTAGTGATTTCACCATATTTCACCAGCTTGAAATCACATAAGAAATGCTATTCTCTCTAGTAAATATCCTATTTTATCAATCAATAAAAACTACACATTCACAATTCTTCAAAAAACTCTGAAACTCAGCCAATTGCCTCATTTATCCTGATTATTCTCATACCCTTCCTCCTTTCCTCAGCTAGATATTGTGACTAAAGGGGAAAAGTTCTCCAGTTGATTCTAGGGCACAGTTCAAAAATGTATGTCTTTCCCATTATCATAGAAATGTCCACACTCACTAGACAATTTGCCCTGTTTCACTATTCAATCTGTTTGTACGTCCTCAAACTATGCAATAAAATTAAACCTGGTTTTCTGTCTATAGACACCCAATCCAGGGAAGTTCTGAAAATCACAGTCCCTTTTTTTCTCACTTCCTTCTGATACAATACTTGTTAATAGGTCTATCCTATTAGGAAGAATCTCTCTATGTTGGAAAGAGTATATTTTGGTCCCCTTACATGAACAGACTCATCTGCTATAACTACCATACTATGGTCCTGCTTCTCCTCCATTTCTCATAGCCCTGCTTCTCCACCATTATAAAATAATGAAAACGTATATTCATCAACAACTAAATCGCCTTCTAAATCAAAACCTTATCTGTCATATTCAGCACATTTTGGACCCAGCCACAGAGCTGACACAGGCCTTCTCAACCTAGTTAAACATGTCTTGATAAACTGCACTCTGTAAGATTCGTTGGCACAATCTCCTTAGACCTTTCCAAAACTTTCAGTACTGTACAACATACAACACTTGAACAAACTTTACAGTCTGGTCTCTCACCAGGTACTATCTGATGGTTCTCTATCTCAGTAACAGGTATGTCACTCTAAATGTAGTACTCCATCTGCTTTGCCACATCTAGTTTCAGTAAGTGTCCTCCCAGGGCTCTGTGTTAGGTCAACATCTACTAACCTTCTATGTGAACAATATGGCTAACCATGATGGGAATGCCAAATGTATCAGTATGGTTGATTCTGCTATAGCTATCTCTGGTACTTCTCCACACAAACAGATTTACCCCCTTGCATCAGTCTTCCTTCCAAGCTTTTGAATCATGGCTAAATGGTATTGTCCTAGTCCAGAATGCCACAAAAGCCAGACTAATGATATTCCCTCTCAGGCCACCCCTTGCTACAGCCTTTCAAAGCCATTTGCACACATCACAAAGCTTCATTTCTTTCTGCCTCCAGCTCATATCATTATAATTTATTCTCCAACCCTTGAAGAAACAGATACAACCAAGCAACTTGGTGTACCCCCACATAAACAACTTAAATTTAAAATTTATATACAAAAAGCCATCACAAAAACTCACTTCTCATTAGTCAACTTTTAAATGGCTACGGCATTTCTCACAGACAGTGTTAAGGTATCCTGTGCCAGGTCACCTGCTCTTCCCATCTTTTAACTAACCTTGCCTCTCCACTTCAGTACAAGCTTAAACAAGCATATAACAAAATAGGACAATTTGCTTCTAGCTGTAGCAGTTGAACCCATCATTGTCCCTTGCAGCAAGAATTTAATTAGCTAAAATTCAGTCACTATCTTAGCTCTATGCAGTTACAACTGGCTCAAGAACTTCAACATAACCCCAACTTCTTCTTCTTCTTCTTTTGGCTTTTCCCGGTTAGGGGTCACCACAGCAGATCACCCTATCTACTTATGATTGGCAGTGGAGTTTTACAGTCTCAAGTTACCCATCTCTTATTGGCAGAATCATTTGTAGAGCCCTACTTCAGAATTTTAGAGAATATATACTCCACCTTGTCCACATCCATAAATCTGCTGTATTGGAAAACGTTGGAATATGCTCCCCACCCCACCCAAAAAAGAAATGCACATGACAAGCATGCTTTTAAATCTTTCCTTGTCATCCAAATTTGTGGCAACTGGATACATAATTGTTCAATCCCTTTGCACTCTGTAATTGCTCATTCAATGGCTAACATCTCTACACTAGATTTACACTTCCATACTGTTGAAATTTTATCTCCAGTTCTTGCTGCAGTTGTCATTGGTATGTTTCTGTCCTCGGTGTTCTTTCATCTTCTGTGTCTCTGTTCTGCTCAGCTAAACAATCAGCTAATAACATACTGTCCAACTACTGCTTCCTATATCAACTGGCAACTGACAAGTTATATATCAGATAATTAAAAAAAATACTTATTTATTGGCTCATTGCACCTCGGCTCTACCTTATAAAAACTGTAATTTCAATATGCTGTGCCTATTGTTTGATTGCAAAATTGTTATTGTTATTAATTGTACACTAATGTTTCTGTTTTATTTCTTCATTGTCTCCCTGGGGAGCCACTGAATAGAGAATTTCTCAGCTGGACATTGGCCATTATATATATATGCGTGTATAAATACATTATGATATTAGTACATTAATTAATTCAAAGAACATTCAAATTACATGATTCTGACAGGAATCAGATTCTAAAGTGGTTTCACTAATTTTTAGGGAGTTATTTAATTTATTTGTATTTAATTTTATTTGTTAACAGGGTAGGTGAACCGGCCACATCCTGGCCACAAAGGCTAGGCTACATAACTAAGTGTATGGTACAATCAAAATGATAGATTTATAGGACACACAAATATGCAAAATTCCATACATTCTATTCATCGAGCAGTGAAGCTAGTAAAAATCAGAGTATTGTATACTAAACAAAAATATATACGTTCGAAATTAATATATAACAATGAAAAAAACAGTATACTAATGAGCAAGGGCAGTGCGACATTTATGACTTTATGAGTTGCTTATTGTATTATCCATTGTCTCTAAAGCATTTCCAGGCAGATTCATTAAAGAGGCATTCTAAAAGTGATGCCTTGAAGTCAGGCAGGGACTTTTGTGACAACTTCAGGATCCAGCTTATTCCACATACCTAGACAAAGTCTGGAAAATGCATGTTCTTCTCTTGTAGCTTTGAAAGGGGGCGGTTAATTAATATGGTGTTGTCTTGGCTAATCCTCAATGAATATGCCTGTTCTTTGAAGGGTAGTTTTCTTTACAGAGGGGTTAGCTAAAAATTAATTTCTATTTTGGGCTTGGTTTCATATTAAAAGGGAAGGTAAAAGACATCACTGAAATTATTGTACTGCTGGATGTACATTTTTTTTAACTTGCAGAAAAAAATGTTAATGATACATTCTAAACTTAAAAACTGTTTACAGAGTGCATCTTAGTTGCAAATGTTACGGGGAAAAGATAAAAGAGAGAAACAACTAAACTCCAGGGGGAATGTAATCGAACAAGTACATAAAAGGCAGCTAAGATTAGATGTTTATAGTGTTGCAGTAAAGCGGGCAAATAGAATGCATGTAAAACAAGAATATAAGGTTCATAGATTCATAGGTTCGTACTAGGCTATCTGCCCTAGGGCATTTATAAGCCTAGCCAGAGTGTGTGTGGCTTTCACCACCCCTTAGGATGAGAATACTACACCCATTTAGAGTTTAGTTTACTGTGCCTCTGTCTAGTAGTGACACAGAGATTACCCCTGGGGTAAACCTACAATCTCCCATCCACTCGTCAAGACTTCTCTTGAATAGAGTTAGTGAGGGGCTCTGCCTAACATGGACTGGGATTCTGTTCCAGAGTGTAGGGAGCCTCTGGGTTATGAATCTGTCCCTCCAGCACGTCCTATTTATTTCTGTGTTGAGGTTTAAGTCTCTTGCTCTCATGGCTCTGATGGATTTGGATTTTTTGAGGTGGAGCATGTCCATTAATTCCGGATTGGACATGGCCTTGTACATTAGGCATAGGTTACCTCTGAGTAGGCGGTATGCGACTGAATAGAGCTGGAGTTTTTTCAGTCGGGCAGCATATGACATATGTTTAAGACCCTTTATCCTCTTGGTGAGGAACTTTTGGGGTCTTTCCAACTGCTGCATGTGTCGGGTAAGATACATCCCAAATGGGGCATTGTACTCAATCATTGGCCTAATAAGAGATGAGTACAGGGGCACAATGACCTCTCTTGATCTAGATGTGAAACCCTTCATGATAAGGTGGGCAATATAGAAGGTCTTCCTAACCACTTTGGCAATGTGAGTGTCAAATGAGAGGTTACTGTCAACCTGGGTCCCTGGGTCCCTGATTACCTCTTCCGTACTTAATGGATTACCACCTATGTGGTAATTTGTGGGTACCTTGTTTTTCCCAAAGGGTATGACTATACATTTTTTGGCGTTAAGCTTAAGGCCATGGCTCTGGCACCAATTATCCATTTCTATGAGTCGTCTCTGAAGGATGTTTGTGTCCGCTGGAGTATCAATTATGGCGCCCAGTTTGCAGTCATCTGCGAACTTTGTCAGCCACAATCCTCCTATGTTTGCCTGTACCTCGGAAAAATAAATGCCAAACAAGAGGGGTCCCAGAACTGAGCCCTGTGGGACACCGCTTGTGACTGGCTTAGAGTCTGACATAGCTCCAGCAACTCTGACCCTGTGGGTTCTGTCCTTGAGCCAGTTTGCAACCCATCTCGTGACATATGGGTTTACATTTAAGCTGGTGATTTTGTCTATGATGCCCGAGAGTGGTATTGTGTCAAAGGCTTTTGCAAGGTCAAGGTAGGCTGTGTGAACTGCCTTACCTTCATCAATGGCCTTAGTGACGGTTTCAAAAAAGTCGACCAAGTTCAAAAGGCAGGATCTGCCCTTGACAAAGCCAAATTGGGTAGGATCCAATGTCTGTAGGTCCCCAATGTCTTTGTTTATGAGTTCCATAATGATCCTCTCCATAGCTTTGCAGACCAGGCTCGTCAAGCTTATGGGGCGGTAATTTCCAGGGTCCGTAGAAGCACCGCCTTTGTGAAGTGGGACCACTGTTGCCGTACGCCACTCTTTGGGTACGTATCCTGTAGTAAGGCTAAGATTAAACAGCAGCCTTATGTTTGGGTTTAGTTCCTCTTGGAGTTATAAGCCACCTATAACCACAAAAATATCAGCTGCCGTGGTTCAAAGTTTAAACTGTGCAGTATACCTGGAATGTTTAGTAGTTAACTACTGCAGTTAAATGGCAGGGAAGCTGTAACTTTTTTTTTTTCAAATATATGTATATGTTACTAGTGCTCAGACAGTTCAATCAACCTGTCAGTGATGCTGAATATCAAAATAATTGTTTTTATTTTAGTACAATGAAAGGACTCACAGGCCTGTTATAAAAAAAGTGAATTGGACAGGGCTGGACACTGCTACGCATGAACATGTCTTTTTGGTAAATTTATGTTTTTTGGGGGGTTTTTTGTTTTTGTTTTGTTTGTTTTTTTTTCACGCCTGAATATTAGTCAACGGGAAAAAGGAGAAAAGTTTGGCTGGTCTGATATTAGAAATGCAAAAACTTAGATTACCATTCATAACTACTTAGTGATTTTGTAATACTAATTATATTACAAACATTGCAGAATGAAACTAATCAAACAGCCAGCTCCACTGATGGAAATGGATAAAGCCCTATCCATGACACAGGCAATACTAGTATCATCCATATGGTTCCCCTACACATGCTCAAGGTGAAATTACTCAAACATCAGCAGCACACAGGAAAAAAAAAGATGAACAGCATAATGCTGAATACTGGAGGCTGTTTTCCATGGAAAATCATTGCTGGTACAATTTCTGTCTACTGACAATGATTCACTTGTTTAAGGATATTAGAGGACTGGGAATTCTTTGGAGGTGGCATGGGAAGGAGAGGAAAGATAAAGCTTTATCATTCCCGCCATCCCACTGATTGAGGGGATGGGCATATGTACATGGGTACATTATCCAAAGTGGAATTCCTTGACGGAGACCAGGGGCTATGCAGAGGTGCTTGTTTACAAGGAGAGGCCAACTGATTACATCACATGATGATGGCATGCATTGCAAAGGCCTATTAAACACTAACCCTTGAACGCTAATAAAAAGGCACATGTTAGGTTGTAAAAGAAAAAAAATGATCTACCTCAGAATGATGTTGCTGCTCCCAGTATGCTTGACTCTTGCTCCAGAGTACAAATGGGCCATAGAGATTTTAGCTGGGGGGAACAAACCAGTCAGTAGTGCAGCCAGAATGGTAAGAGTCACAGGTAACAGTCAAAGGAGAAAGATAGTGAAAAAACAGATTTATATAATAGTAGAATTCTTTAAGTTAATGCAAATTCTATGCAGTTATTGTGTATCTTCTTTTAGCCTCAAGCCCTATTCATAGCTGAAAAGGATCAGTAGCACAGCACACCTATCTGGTACACAGATGTTCAAATAAATAAATAAGAAAAATCACTCTACAACACTTTTTTTTTTTGCTTACAGACAGCTGTTTTTAGAGTAGGAAAATATTTTAAGTGACTTACACTTGTCTGGGAGAATGGAGATGAAGCAACCAAGATCAGGATTCACTGATAATGAAAAACCCCCTACATGTACACAAACCCCTACACCCACCTGGCCAACTATTACTATCCCACGCCATAGCCAAACTGTGGAATGATCTCCCCACACCACTACGTAACATACCAAATCATAACAACTTCAAATCCATGCTTCTCTCCCATCTGGCCTCCAAATGGGAATGTCCATAACATGCTCCCACCTAAAACACCCACACTACTAACTCCACACCTAAATAATTTTTTCTTTGCCAAATTTAACAAAATGTCATAGGTCTTTCTCTGTACATCTTTCCAAAAATTATTTCTTTTGCATGCCAGCCTCTGGCCTATCTTACACATATTCTCAAACTGACACTGTATATATTATTGTAAAACTGTTATTCCTGTACATACTAACATTGACATATGATACTCACATTATCTATCACTAATGTGGCAACTTTCTGTAATTCTGCCTTTTCCAAGTTTGACAAAACTCTGTACTTTATATTTTGTAATGTTGCAAATTTCTGTATTTTATACTTTGTAATGTTCCAAATCTCAGATTTTATACTATGTACCAAAGCTTTTCTCCTCGGGTCTCCACTGAAAACGGGCCACAAGCCCAGCTGGACTAACCCAGTTAACAAACAATAATAAATAAATAAATAAATAATAGCAAGTTGCAAAATTCATCTGTAGATAGATTATTCAGTTTAATCATCTGAATGATGCTCTAAAAATATTACCAGATGTACCCTTAAAGCCTAACAAGAAGCTTTGTAGCTTCAGACATTAAATGGGAGTCACAACAAAGAGATGATACCAAGAGACTGTGCCTGGCTGAGACATGAAATTTTCCAGATAAATTAAAGGGTTTTCCTACTAGATATGGACAGGTCCTACTATGAAACACTGACTTCCTGAAAGTTGACATCTCAAAAGAATGAAAAAAAAATGCCAAAAATTCAAAAGGGTGAAAAAAAAACATTTTAATTGTAATTGTTTTTGCAGGGGGAAGGCCTCAGCACCCCCAGACTTATATATATGAAGACCATGGTCATATCAACCTGAAGAAGGAAGAAATATCCCTAAACAAGTGAATTATTGTTGGTGCACACTTAGAAACAGCACCAGCAATGATGTCCTAATGAAAAACAACATTCGACATTATGACATTCATCTTTCTTTCCCTGTGTGCTACCGATGTTTGAGTAATTTCACCTCGAGCATGTGTAGGGGTGCCATATGGATGATACCAGTCTTGCTTATGTCATCAAGAGGCCAAAAATATGAAGTCAAGATAGTCAGAAACTGAGATACAAGAATAACTAGTGCAGTTGAAACATTATGATTCACATTTTCCAGGGCATAAAATATACTTCTGATCATTCCTACAGAAAATTTGTGATCTGTCTTTTTACACTGGGACATCCAGATATTCTTACTGTGAGCCAATCTTTTAGTCCTTTCTAGAAATTTGTCTTTTAGTCTGTAAATTTTGTTTAGCATAGTTACTTCTACTGCTGCTCACTGAAATGCATCTCGTACTTTTTCCAGAAGTGAGTAATGTTACCTTTCATATAATAGTATATTCATACATATTTTAAAAAAAATGTATTCACATTGTTTACTAAAGGCAAAGTTAAAAAATTCATAAAACAAAGGACTTCTGGTGGTGTAGTGATTAAGTGGTAGCTCTTGCTTGAAGTCTTCTAAGTGCAAACATTTGTTTACAATAAATTGCAATGTCAAATTCTACCAAATGTTAAAGAAATGTTTTTTTGGAAATGTTGTCAAAGTCTATATAATGCAGAGAAATATGGAAATCAAGAAAAGGCTCAAACAGAAATGTTTATGGAAGAATTAAATATGCCAAGATTAGAGGTAAATGAGGCTTAATTACTAACAGTTAGGACAGGAGGAGATGAGATAAAAATGGTGATGTATAACCAATCCACAGAAAAGTCCCAATGAATAGATGGTATTCCTGTGGATGTTTAGAAGCTAGGTGGGAAAAAAATGATAAAGATCTGGAAGATTTTGTTTAACAGTATTTGGGGAGGAGAAGCACAGACATGAAGAGAGATGTGACTGAACTCTCAGATTATGTGTCCAAGGCAGGTACGTCCCTAGCCCTGAGCAGCATTTGACCTTCACCTAGGATAATGCCATAATGCAGACCAAAAAATGACTGATTTCAACAGTTGGCTTAGCTTCTGGTGTTACTCCAGGGGGATCCAGTATCTGTCTGCCTGGGAAGACATGGTCAACAGTCCATGCTGCTTTGCCAGAGATGGCCTTCACCTGTCTCCTCAAGGATTTTGGATACTGGCAAAGATGCTTGCTTTCCCCATAGTGCCTTTTTTAAGCAATGTTCAAACAACAAAACTTCCGATGTAAAGAAATCCATTAAAGACAAATTCAAGGTCATGCTGCTTAATGCTGGGAGCTTCAGCAGTAAACTGCACTCCCTGGAAGCACTCCTCACTTTGGAAGATAATGACCTTTGTGCAATCACTAAGACTTGGTTCAAGGCCACTGAGAGCACCCTGGCCATACAAGGCTACAATGCCTTTCACACATTCAGACCCCAAAACGAGCGTGAAAGAACCAGAGGTGGAGGTGAATCCACCTTCATTAAATCCAAATACACCTTGAGACTGGTGAAACAGTATGACTCTCTTGAGCTACTCCCGGTCCAATTAACTATAGGTAAAATACCCCTCCACATCACCGCTAGCTACAGGTTCCCTACCATGAACCAAGAGAAGTACACTGCCTACCTGGAATTGCTAGAGTTGCTCAGTATGCAGCCAAACACTTTGGTCATGGGAGATTTGAACTAACCTTCCATCGACTTGGTGACTTACATGAGCACAACGATCACTATGAGGTTTCTGAACTTTGTTAATTCAAATGCCCTGGAACACTTGGTCTGCACCCCCACAAAGGGCTCCAGTATCCTGGACTTAGTGCTCACCAACATGGGGCAGGTCACTGCACTACCCCCTGTGTGTTGCCCTCCCTGTAAGGACAGACCATAAATCTGTCTTGTTTGAAGTAAAGATCAAGCCTGACACCCCCAAAGAGTAAAAAAAAAACTGAAAAATGTCTCCAAAGCAAACTATTGCTTACTAGGCGATGGTATAAAAAGATTCAAAGCCCCTGCCAATATAGCCAACAATGACTCCTATGCAGAGGAATAAACAAATGCCCTATACAGCCACTTAAACAAATGCATTGACTTGACTGTACCAAAGAGGAACAAAACCAGGTCTTCCCAAAAAAAAAAACAAGCCACTCTGGTGGACTGTAAGTATAAATAAGGTATACAGCAACAACAAAAAAAAAATTATATCTAAGAACAGGAAGGAACTTACTCACCATAGGAAGAATACCATCCATAGCTTAAACAAGCAAATCAAATATATTGGTAAGTCCTCTAAGGCTAGATATCAGTCTAAATTAGCATCCCTAGCTAAATAGGTTCATAGGTTCATAGGTTCATACTAGGCTATCTGCCCTAGGGCAATTATAAGCCTAGCCCGATTCTGTATGGCTTACACCACCCCTTGATTTGAGTATACTGTGCCCTTTTTAAGGTTTAGTTTACTGTGCCTCTGTCTAATAGTGACACGGGAGTAATCCCTGGGACAAACCTACGATCCCCCAACCACCTATCGAGATTCTTCTTGAAGAGATTCAGTGAGGTGCTCTGCCTCACATGAACTGGAATTCTATTCCAGAGAGAAGGGAGCCTCTGTGTTATGAACCTGTCCCTCCAGCAAGTTCTATTTATTTCTGTGCTGAGGTTCAAGTCCCTCGAGCGTGTGGCTCTAAGGGATTTAGATTTACTGAGGTGGAGCATGTCCATTAATTCTGGATTTGACATAGCTTTGTATGTCAGGCATAGATCGCCTCGAAGTAGGCGGTATGCAACTGAGTAGAGCTGGAGTTTTTTTAACCGAGCAGCATATGGCATCTGTTTGAGATCAGTGATCCTCTTGGTGAGATACTTTTGGGGTCTTTCTAATTGCTGCAGGTGTCGGGTAAGGTACATCCCAAAAGGGGCATTGTATTCTATGATGGGCCTGATGAGGGATGAATAAAGGGGCACGATTACCTCTCTTGATCTAGATGTGAAACCCTTCGTGATGAGGTGGGCTATGTAGAAGGTCTTTCTAACCACTTTGGCAATGTGGTTTTCAAAGGAGAGATTGCTATCAACTTGGGTCCCCAGGTCCCTAATAACTTTCTCTGTACTTAATGGGTTTCCGCCTATGTGGTAATTTGTGGGCACATTGTTTTTGTCAAAGGGTATGACTATACATTTTGGCATTTAGCTTTAAACCATGGCACTGGCACCAGTTATCTGTCTCTGTGAGACCTTTTTGAAGGATGTTTGTGTCAGCTGGAGAGTCGATTATGGCACCCAGTTTGCAGTCGTCTGCGAACTTGGTGAGCCATAGTCCTCCCACGTTTGCCTGTACCTCGGAAAAGTATATACCGAACAAGAGTGGTCCCAGGACAGAACCCTGTGGGATGCCACTTGTGACCGGTTTCGAGTCTGACATGGCTCTAGCAACTCTCACTCTGTGGGTTCTGTCTTTGAGCCAGTTTGCGACCCATCTTGTGACATAGGGGTTTATATTTAAGCTGGATAGCTTATCTATGATGCCAGTGGGGTATTGTGTCAAATGCCTTTGCAAGGTCCAGATAGGCTGTGTGGACTACCTTCCCTTCATCTACGGCTTTGGTGACTGTTTTGAAGAAGTCAACCAGGTTCAAAAGGCAGGATCTGCCCTTGACAAAGCCGAACTGGGTAGGATCTAGTGTCTGTAGGTCCCCAATGTCTTTGTTTATGAGCTCCATGATGATCCTCTCCATAGCCTTGCAGACTAAGCTAGTCAGGCTTATGGGGCGGTAGTTTCCAGGGTCCGTAGAGGCTCCACCTTTGTGGAGTGGGACCACTGTTGCTGTACGCCATTCTGTGGGCACATATCCTGTAGTGAGGCTGAGATTGTGTAGCTGTTTTATTTGAGGGATTAGTTCCTCTTGGAGTTCATGTAGGACGCAACCTGGGACGCCATCTGGTCCCATGAAAGCAGTGTTTTTTGCTTTGGAGAGGGCAGCCTTCATCTGAGCATCAGAGATGTTTGGGAGGCAGCCCTCTGCCGGGATAGATACTTGCTCTTTTGGGGGGGGGTGGAGAAGTTTGCACTGAACCTGTCTGCCAGGATATTGGCGATGTCTGTGGGTTCAGTGTATTTTTTGTCATTTAGAATCAACTCAGAGCAAGTCTGGGAGTTGCATCCCAGGTTCCTAACATAACTGAAAAAAGCCTTATGATTGTCTTTGGTGTCCTGTGCAATTTTTCTCTCGAAGCTGGCCTTGGAGGATTTTATGAGGATCGTAATTTTTGCTAGTACTGATCAGAGATGCCTTCCCTATTAGGGATTTTGCTCTATCATGTAGTAGCTTCCTCCTTCTGTTGTACAGTTTATTTATGGCAGGGGTCTACCAGACTGGATGCCTGCCTTTGGATGATTGGGTCTTGGTTTTGTTTGGGATAGCATGATCCATGCATTCCTGGAGATGTCCGTAGAATGCGTTTATATAGGATTCTGCAGTTTGGGCCGTAGTTTCCACTGGCCCTGGGGCCTTGAAGGATTCCACTTCGGTTTTGAGAAGTGAGAAGTTTGCTTTTGAGAAGTTTTTCACTGTGGTTTTCTGGGCTGGGGTGGGGTCGGGATGTGGACATCCAGTGAAATTAATTTATGGTCTGATCTTACCAATGAGGGATATACTTCTGGTGTGGAGCATAGAGTTCCCATGTTGGTAATGATCAGGTCTAGTATGTTGTCCCCTCTTGTGGGAGTGGTGACTAGTTGTTCCATAGCATTTGAGTTTATAATTTCCAGGAACCTTTGGGCTAAGGTGCTGGGGCTTGAGTAGTGCTCCCAGTCAATGTTTGGGTAGTTAAAGTCGCCCAATATAATGGTGTTTGGAGAGATCTTCATGTTCTCCAATGTTTTCAGGAAAGCAGAGTGGGATTCCTGACTTTGAGAGGGTGGTCTGTAGGATGCTATAAACTGAAAAGCCGTCTTGCCCACTGTTAGTTGCACATGGATGGTCTCCGATACTTCGTGCAATGCCACTAACCTGGAGGTGTGGATATCCTTGATAAATATGGAAACTCCCCATCCTTTTGTGGTTCGGTCTGGGTTTTGGGGCATAAAAGCATGATATGAGGTATAGCCTGGTAGTGCTGGGGTGCTCTCTGGAGCCTTGAACCAGGTTTCTGTCACTGCACAGATATCGATGTTCTCCATACTGAGGAGAGCATCTTGAGGTTAAGACTTCTGGCGTTAAGCAGCATTACCCTTAGTTTCTTGTTCCTTGTGCCGTCTATCGGGGTGGGTTTGACTTTTGAGCCTTGCCTAAAAAAGGCACTATGGGGGTGGCAAGAGCCTTTGCCAATATCTGAAAGCCCAGTGGTGACAGGTGCAAGCCGTCCCTAGCGAAGCAACGTGGCTTGTCGAGCATGTCATCCCAGGCTGACAGACACTGGATCCCCTTTGAATGACACCAAAAGTTTAGCCAATTGTTAAAATCGATCATTTTGTCTTTGTACTGTGGCATCATTCTAGGTGAGGGTAAGATGCTGCTCAAGGTCAGGGTCATACCAGCCTGGGCTACATGATCAGAGAGCTCCTCTATGTCTCTTTTCATGTAGTCCAGGGAGGTACATCTCAGGTCATTCACACCAGCATGTACAATGACTGAGTCATATTTGTATTTGCTTTGGAGTGACCTGAGTGTTTGCGTTATGTGGCGGATCCTAGCACCCGACAGGCAGCTCACCGTGACCTTCTCTTTATTCAGCCTGGTGAGCGGGACATCAGTGTGTCTGACAATAGAGTCACCTATTACAAGAGTATCAGGTGTGTTATTCAGCCTTAAGGGCTGTGGCTGCTTGGCACACTGACTTTGTGGGCTATGTGTTGTGCGTGTTTTGTTTTGAGGTAGCATTTGCTTGGATGTCTGCTTTGGAGGTCTCTGTTGCTTAGGTAGATTTTTATTTAGAGCCTCCGAGTATGTTTTTGTGTATTTATGTGTTTGGTTTGCTGATGTGGTGGGACTATGTGATACTGGAATTGTGTTGTGTGAGGTTACCTTCTCCTCCTGACTGGTTAGACCAGTTTTGAGATGAGAGAGCTCAGCCTCCAGTTTGGCTAAATAGTTGCATCTCTCACATATATTTGAACCTGTTTGGAGGAGGAGAGGGTTGTCCGTGGCCAAGGCTAAAGACAATCATAAGACTTTCTTTAGCTATGTCTGAAGCCTAAAAGGGAATGCCCAGCTGTGTGCCAAACTTACAGTGGATGGCACCATTCACACTGACCCTGAAGAAATTATTAACCTGCTAGCTGACAGATTTGGCCATAACTTCACCCCCTGTCCCCACCAGGCATTCCACAAAGCATACCTGATACCAGTCCTCTACCAAGTATCTCCGAAGAATAGGTTATACAGGCACTTTCTAAGGCCAAAAACATGGCCTCTGTGGGACCAGATAACATCCCAGACTGCTTACTAAATAATCTAAAACAAAACCTAATGGAACCACTTGGCACTTTATTTAACTATAGCCTGAGAACTGGCTTTGTCCTGGCAGAGTGGAGAACAGCAACAGCAATCTCCTTGCACATAGGGGTCCATCAACTGACCCTGGGAACTATTGATTCATAAGCCTAGCCAGCCTTATCTGAAAGGCCATAGAAAGAAACATGATGGACCTTATCCACAAGGACATACAGTAGGTGACCTTCAAACCCTTGAACTGACCCAGTATGGTTTCATCAAGGGTAGATCTTGCTTATTAAACCTAGTGGATTTCTTTAAGAATGTCACCAAAGCACTGGATGAGGGCAAAACAATACATACCCCCTATCATGATTTGGCCAAGGCTATTGACACAATCCCGCATTCAATTATCTTAGAGAAACTCTCCGAGCTGGGGATTAACCCATATATTACTAGATGAGTAGCAAACTGTCTCACTGACAGAAAGCATACTGTCAAAGTTGAGGAGTCCACCTCCACCAGTAGACCACAAGGATCTATGCTGGGCCCTCTACTGTTTGGAATCTATTTCTGTAAAGTCCAGGCAAAAGTAGATGGCCTGTGGTTTACCAAGTTTGCAGATAACTGTAAACTGGGTGCAATCATAGAGTCCCCCAGTGATGTTAGCAGATTACAGAACGGGTTGACTCAGACAAATGATTGGTGCCAACATCACTAAAACTTAATGCAAAAAATGCCTCATTATCTCCTTTAGCCCCTGCTAATTATGTTACAGACAGCACTCCTCAATGCTCAAACTCAGTGGTGTGAGACTTCAGAACACAGGTTGATAGCAATCTAAACCTTGGTCACTATGCGTCCGTAGTGGTGAGAAAAGCATTCTGCATTGTGCATCTCATAAATAAGGGCACCGCATCCAAGACCAGGGGGGGGTTATAGCTACACTGTACATGACCCTTAAAAGACCACTAATTGAGTACAATGCTCCCTTCTGTATGGACCTCACCAGACACCTGCAGCAACTGGACAGACCATAGAGGTTTCTTACCAAGAGAGTCCAGGGCCTCCAAAACATTACATACATGGAAAAACTGAAAGCCCTTTCACTGTACTCTGTATCATACAAGCTGCTGACTGCCAACCTGTGCCTGACCTACAGAACAGTCTCAGACCCTGTCCTAATGGAAATGCTGCACATCCGCAAATCACATGGGACAAGAATAACTCGCTCTGGGGATCTTAACTTAGCCTATGACATTAACAGAACATGCTGAAGAGACAGATGTATCTCCCAGTGATTGCTGCTCCTCTAGAATAAGCTCCCACTCCATGTGAAGTAGAGCTCCTCAATGACTTTACTCAAGTGCAACCCTGATAACTGGATGGGTGACTGTAAATTCACTCTGGAGGTGCCACCTATGCCCCTTATGGACAGGGGCAGTCAGTGCTGTTCACAAAATCACTCTGCTATCAACCATCTAACTAAGGTCAATAAGGGTACTCAGGTTACTACAAGGCTAGGCTTGCAAAAGGCCCTACGGCCATTAGCCTACTAACCTCCTATGAACCTATGACTATGACATCCTGGAAGAAAGCGGTGGTGGCTGTAATACCTAAAGAGGGTAAAGACCCATCAGATCCAGCATCATATAGGCCCATTTCAATCCTAAACCATGATTATAAAGTGTTTATGTCTATAATGGATAAAAGAATGGTAAAGGTAATGTCAAAATTGCAGATATGGATCAATGTGGTTTTGTGGAGGGGAGGCAAACATTTGACAACATTAACAGAACAGTGATGATTCAGAGGGAAGCAGAATGTAAGAAAATACCACTGTTACTGCTGAGTCTTGATGTAGACAAGGCATTTGACAATGTACACTTGGAGTTTATGAGCAGGGAAATGAAAGCATTTGCATTACCTGATAAAATTATAAGACTGATTAGGAGGATATATGAGGGATCAGAGGTGAAAATTAAAGTGGGTGGGTTCCTCTCTGATAATTTCTGTTTGTGCAGAAGAACCAGGCAGGGGTGTCTTTTTTCCCAATTTTTATTTACATTCTATTTAGAACCATGGGCAAAGAAAATAAGGGACTCAGAAATTCAAGGATATAATTGGTATGGTAGTCAAGAAAAACTGCCACTATTTGCGAAAGATATTATTTTATACCTGACAAAACCAAAAACAAATGACATTTCAGTGTTGTAGAACATTTTGAGGCAGTTTCAAATATTTTTGCAATACAAAATTAATGAAGATAAAATAAAGGTTCATAGGTTCATACTAGGCTAACTGCCTCTGTGGGCCATTTTAAGCCTAGCAAATAATCCCATGTGAGAATCAAACCCTGCACCTTGTGTCTGTAAGGTAAACGCCTTAACCATTATGCCAGTCTAGCTGTAAATTATGTACCCACACACAAACTGGTTCAGCAATATCAATATTTATGGGAACATGATAAAATGAAGTACTTAAGAGTATGGATTACAAAGATTCTGGTGTGGCAGCTAAGGATATTAAGTGGAAAGAGAGATAATACAAAAATTGAGAAATTGGAAGCTTTGTTATATAAATATGGATATAGATAGCAAGATACAAGCAGTTAAAATGTTTTTAGCCCCTTTAGTTTTATACACAGATCAGGCATATTTTCATCAACCAGAATTGTGGATAGCAATTAATTAAAAACTAAAGGATTTTATCTGGGAGGGGAAGACAGCAAGAGTCAAGTGGGATAAGCTGATTCTTTTAAATGAACAAGGTGGTTTGGGATTACTTGATTTGAAAGGGTATTTCAGAGCTACACAGTTAAGGCTCCTGTACAAAGCACAGGCAGAAACCTATAATTCAAAGTGGAAAGCGGTGATGATGAAATAGGGGGCAAGCTCAAGAAAAAAGGAGAAACTGGGATTTTGGATGCAAATCCTTAAGGAGAACAACAATAACCATACAGAATATTATATTCATAAAGTAGCAGGAAGTATTCTAAAAGCAAAGCCAACATGGGAATGAAGAAAGCAGATTCTGACAATAGGGATAACTGCAATTAGGGATACAGACAATAGGTAAGAGGGGGGTGGAATTTATTACAGAAATCTTGCAAAAGAACCAAGATATTGAGAGCAAATAATTACAGTGGGAAAGGTAATAGAATGGAAAGAGACCAAGAATGTATTTGCACTGCAGCCTAGAGATTGCCTTCCCTATCAAGGATTGATATCAGAGTACAGGCGAAGAAGAATAAATAAGGGGATACTAAGTGAAAGACCACCACTGGTAGAGTTTTTTAGTAGAATCTAGAACAGAAGCTGCTGTTAAAAAGGAACAGTTAGCACAGCATATAAAATATTGCATAATTATAAGAATCATTCAAAGGAGGTTACAAAGGATTGGGAACAGATACTGGATAAGCAATTCACAAAGAAACAATGTTGCTATATATGTATGTCTCCCAAACATGCAACAAGGTCTAGATTTTGGATCTTTGCTTGGAAGTGTTTACATACATATTTTTATACCCCAAGTAGACTCCAAAGAATTTTTCCTCAGGTAGACAGCAAATGTTGGAGATGAGATGGGGAAGAAAGATGTAATTCGGAACATATTTTCTGAGTGTAATGAGCTGGCAGACTTTAAAGATTCCCTGCAGGCTACTCTGTCAGACATACTGGATCAGCAAATTGGTGTAACTAAGGAAATTTTTTTTTGAGCTATGATACACAATCGTAATTGCCTAGACCTACTTAGGCCCTGCTGAGTCTAATTGTGGTGGCTGCCAAAAAAGCAGTTACTAGAAAATGGAAGTCAAAGTCTAAACCAACTGTACTAGAAGTAGTGAATATACTAACAGAGATAAAACAACTGGAACTGGGATCTTTAGAAAAGGGTAGGAGCAAATTACATAGAAAAAAATGTGAATTATGGGAACGATACATGCAGAGGAGGAATGAGGTTTAAAAGAATGCAGGATTTAAATGAGCTATGTAATGTTTGATTGACAATGACTCGATAGATTATAAGTGATGTATAATATTTGCAACTAACATTATGTCAATATGGTTTCTTTTCATTTATATAAATATATGATTGCATATGTCATACTGTACATAATAATTTAATAAAGATTTTTCTTGTTCAAAAAATGTTAAAGAAAAGTTAAACAAACGTTGTTGACAGTTATAATATCACTAACAATCAGGTGAGACAGTAACAGCTTTAAAAGCAAGTTAGAAGTAGAAAAGGTTGGTAAACACCTATGCAGCAGATTTGCAGAAAGGTAGAAGTTTAAAGGACTGGGAAACAAAAGTGAGTTTTTGGAAGTGAAGATTGAGAGAACATATAAATGGCTATAAGTAAACCACTAACTGGATGTTTAAAGAGGATATGTTACTGTAGATTCAGAAGTATAAGACAGAGAGAGAAAGATACTCAGTACACAGAAAACCAATATATCAAAGACCCAGACTCATGGCTAACAGTGTGCATGAATGCAAAGCAGTAAAAAATAATCTCTGAATTAAGCAAATATTGTGTATGGAACACATTGTACACCATTCCAAACAGCTCCTTTTGAAGCATAGGATGCTCATTGGCTGGACCCACCTTTGTAAATTCTGTAACTGGATTGCTTGCCATTTATGTATAAGATACACTTACCACAGATGTGAAGTTGTTAATCTCGCCGATTATTCTCACTGATGGGTTGGAGCCGATCCTCGGCTCCGACATGGCCGATAGCAAGCTCAAGGTTTGCCAGTAGCTCGAGACCAGCCCCTTATCCCACCATGCACTGCTAGAATTACCTCAGATCTAGTTTGCCGCGGCAAGAGAGATCTCGGTGATCCAGATAGATCGGACCATTTTAGAAACAGAATTAACAGCAAGTTTTTTAAAAAGTTTCCTTTTTGATATATTTATGTAGTGTGTGTTAGTTCCATTATTTTTAGATAGTTTAGACAGTTTAGATAGTTTAAATTGTTTTAAATTAGGGACTTGTTGGCTTTTTAGTTTGTGTGGGCCTTTAGCCCCTTTTTCCTACTATTAATCCTTTTAGTGGTTAGTTTTTTTTTTTCTGTGGGACTCTTAGTCCCATATTTGTATTATATTTTTATTTATATATATATATATATATATATATATATATATATATATATATATATATATATTACTGTTGCAGATAGTGCCCGGGTTGGGCTTAGTTGTTTGTGAATCTATTTACTGTTTTTTTCTCTCAGTATGTCAGAGGATAGGAAGAAATCCCATCCCAAATCGGGTTTTAAAAAATGCCCAGATTGTGGGCAGAAAATGTCCATCACTGATGGACATATTCAATGTGTCTACTGCTTGGGGACCAAGCACCTCCAAGACACCTGTAGCATTTGTCACTCCTTCTCTTCAAGAGTCATCTTGGAGAGAAGGAAGAAATGTATAGACAGAGAATTGCTACAGCAATCTTTTTCAGAGGTTTTGAATAGCCATGAAGGTGCTAGTATGTCTTCCAAATCTTCAAAATCCAAGTTTTCAGATAAGGTATCCAAAAAGGCTAAAATTTCAGACAGAGGGTCATCGGTTCCACAATCATCGGAGCCGAGTGTACCTTTAATTTGGAGCCAGCTCTCAGTATTGGAGCCGGTCTCTGAAGTTCCTTCTTCACCTCTGCTCCAGTCAGCACCTTCGGTGCATTCAGCTAAGTCTTCAGTCAGTCTTTTGGATTTGGACATGGATCGGCTAGTGCAGAAGCTTTTATAGGCACCAGGACTTGCCAAATTGTTGTCGGCCCCAACCAGCTTGTCGGTGCTGAAGACCATGGAACAGAACTTGTCTACTTTTCCTCCGAGCCGTGCTGGACTCTCGAAGCTGGGGGAAGTCGAACTGATGGTGGTCGGACCCTTGGAGCCGATATCCACTCTGGGGTTATTGGCTCCATCTACTCGGATGTCCTCGGTGCCGACAGAGGGCTCTAGGAGCCGACACTCTCCAGTCGGGTCTGGGGAGGATAGTTGCACCGACTTGTCAGTGCTGACTCTCCCTCTCGGGGTTTCGGCTCGGATGAGCTCGGCTCCTACCTCAGGCTCGGAGCCCAAGGTTTTGGTGCAGGAGGCTCGGATGGTACTCTCGGGTCCGTCCACTCCTCCTCATCGGAGCCATGGTTCCTTTGATGCTATGAGGAGAGTTTTGTCTCCAAAGACAACATTAGCATCAGTTCAGCTTTCCCTCTCCCCTCAAGCTCCTGTGTCTACTTCTGTATCTACCGACCTCTCTAAGCATAGAGACCCTGTGCCTCAAGTACCCCCACAGGGTGTCCTCTGCTCTTCTGAGACCTCCCCAGACCCCCCCACTGAGGAGGTGCCCAGAAAGAGACTGTGCAAGAGGAGGCACGTAGACACCCCACAGGAGTCTTTGACATCTGACACAGACTTAGATGAGTCAGAAGGGTCCCCTCGGTCCCCCTCTGAGGATATCTCTTTTGCAGAGATACTAGAGATCCTTAGTCAGAGGGTGAAAGGCAGTCCAAGACTCCTACTGAGGATGCGTCTGTGCTTTTGAAGGCTTTTGGGTCTCAACCTTCCACTTCTTGGGTGTCTCCGCCTTACGACGAGCTCATGGATCTGATCTCTCGTAAGGCGTGGGAGTCACCGGAGGCCATGGAACCTGTCCCTCGTAGACCCAATAAATTCATATCTGCCCCAGTCAATAAACCTTTTTTGACAAAAGGAGTACCTGTGGATGCCATGGTAGTGGCTGCAGCCACCAAAAAGGAAGTATCTGAGACATCCTCTTCTATCCTTCCCCCTAACAGAGATTCTAGGGTTATGGATAGATATGGGAAGCGCATGTTTAGTTCAGTGACTTTTTCTCTGGGATCACTGAACTACTTGACCCATTTTACAAGATTACAGAGGGATCTCCTGAAAGAGCTAGGAGATACTCTCCAAGGTACAGTAGCGGCAGGAGTGGCCAACAAAGTCAAAACCCAGCTCGCTACCCTTAACTCAGTAGTGAACTCATCCATGCGTCTCATATCCTATGCTCGAGTAGAGCTGCTAGTTCAGGCATTGCTCTTCGCAGACAAGCCTGGATGCGTCTCTGTTCCTTTGCGGAACCCTTCAAGTCTTCTTTTATGAATACTCCATTTGATGGCTCATCACTGTTTGGGCCCAAAGTAAAGGAAACTTTAACCAGGTGTGAACAGGAAGGCAAGACTTTATCTGCCGTTGGGGTCTGATTTTCCACTCCTACTCGGCCCTACCCCAAGGGCCCTAGAGGGGGAAAGATGTGGTTCCGAAAAACTCAAGCAGCCTTTCATGACACATGTGGTGAAACCCCCTCTAGAGGCAGTGGAGGGGGTTATAATGGAAGACGCCGACCCCGTGGCAGAGGGGGTCCACAGCAACAGGGTGACAGGGGTCAGTTCTCCGGTCAGTCCTACCAGCGCTCCAGAAAGGGGGCCCGACTGTTCGGCTCTGGAGGCAGTCGGGGGTCACTTGTCTTTGTACCCAGAAGCCTGGATAAACATAACATCGGATACTTGGGTACAAAGCATCATTTCCAGAGGATATTTCATACCGTTCTTTACCCCTCCCATTCCTATCAAAAAAATCCCAGATGTTCCACCCAATCTCAGGGAACAAGCAATCGTAGAGGTCCACCGATTGCTAGAAAAAATAGTCATTCAACTAGTCCCAGCAGACCAAGTCGGATTCGGAACTTACTCAAGATTGTTTTTGGTACCAAAGAAAACAGGGGACTGGAGATCTATCTTGGACCTCAACAGACTCAACAAGTTTGTAAAGAAAAAGAAGTTCCGAATGGTCACACTTCAGTCCATTCTTCCCTTTTTAGGGAAAGGCGATTGGATGTGCTCCATAGATCTCAAGGACGCGTACTATCACATAAAGATGGACAGACGCTCCAGAGATCATCTGCGCTTCCGGCTGGGAGTCAATCATTACCAGTTTCGAGCCCTGCCCTTTGGTCTCACTTCAGCCCCCAGAGTGTTCACCAAATGCATGGCAGTGGTCACGGCTCACTTGAGGCATCTAGGATTCCAGGTGTTTCCATACTTAGACGATTGGCTCCTCACCGCTACCACCAGGCATCAATTGACTCAGGCAACACAATACACTCTGACACTCTGCATCAATTAGGCATTACGATCAACTTCGAAAAGTCTGCCTTATCGCCATCTCAGCATACCGTTTTTATAGGAGCGGGTGCCCGCAGGCAGGTGAATGGGGGTGCACTTGCACCCCCCTGGAACTGGCTGGCTGAGAAATTAATTTTATTTAATTAAAAAAAAAAAACTTCTTTTTGTTTTTTTTTTAAAGGGCGTTCCTCTTTAAGAATGCCCCTTTGCATCCCATCCAGTCGCACAGACTCAATAGGTGTTTGCGACCTGTTTTCGTCTTTTGTGTCTGTGCGACCGATGGTTTACATCTTCGTCTTTTGCACGCCTACTGGGAATTTGAATTCCAGAGGACGTTTGGACTGTGGACGCATCAGACGAATGTAGAAGTGAGAGGTAGGTGTGTTCGTTTTGACATGAATTGTCCTTTCCTCTGGGGGATATCAGTCAGTAAAAGTGTTATGCATTGCAATCAGCATATACTTTCTGTAAATCAGGATATTGCTGATTGAGTGTTCCAGTAACCTTTATTTAATAATAAAGGAGAAGGAAAGGAATTTGAAACAGTTTTTAAACAGAGTACAAAACGACAACGGTCAGGAAAGATGTTGAGGATATTTCAAATATTGCCCTTGTAATGTTTAGGTTAGTGTCGGATAGCCACACATTTTACTCTAATTTCACTAAGACAAAGGCACCTGTAACTTTTACATTTAATTCAGATAACATGGTATGTAATTTCTTTTCTACAGGAAAGACATCTAATGAACTAAGAATCAGAATTTATTAGCATTACTATGCTAAGCACAATAATGCTGTTAATGATCTTTGCAGACATAGTATTTTTTATATTATAGGTCATGTAAAATGATATCAGACGAGGTGGCAGGGATGTCATTTTGGAACTTCAAGAATATAAATAGCAGATAATGTAGAATGCATGTGTTTTCTCAAGCTTGATCATTGTATTCAATTTTAAATGTATTCTTAAAAAGGTTATTGAGGAGGAAGCAGAAAGTATTGCAACATAATACTGGTTGGTGTATTCCTTTTACTCTGTCTTAACATTTTGATATAATATGTCATGTGATCAGTTATGAGATATTCAATTAGCATTACATGCATGGTCAAACGTCTTGCACAGAAGAAAAAAAAACACTAACTGATTTCTAGTTTTTCTGAATAAAACTTGTGTTTCAGCATGTTAGAGCCTGCTTCTTTTATTTACCATTATTACAGTCAGAGTTTAGTGTTATTTATTTGCTAAGGGTGTGTTTGTGTTGGAGTGAGTGCACATTTATGTTTTAGTTTCTTTTTACTTGGGAGTTTGCAGGTTGTGATGTATGGGCTAATTTTATTTAGGCATTTTTTTATATTTTCAATTGGCTTTTATAGGTTTATGTCTAAGACTGAATGTAGAGTTAATTCTTAGCAAGAGTTGTGTTGTTGATTTCCGAATCAATATGGGATATATTTTGTATCTGATACTGAGTGCTTATATTCTGCACATATTTTTCTGTCAGACTGCAGGGTAGCTTCAAATAGAATGGAGGTCATGCAGCAGTTTAATGACATTTTTATACATTTTGTGAAGTTGTTTATTAATTTTGAAATTTGCTGCTAAATTAGGCTTGAGCATCTGTATATGCACTTGAGGGATAGGTATGTAGAGAGATTTTCTTAATTATTTTACAGGCCCATAGGAGATTGCAAGGATAAATAACCCCCGGGGAAGGCTTTCTAAGCCTAGTCATGCTGCCCAAATATATATGACAAGTTATGCTAACCTAAGATTATTCTAAGGGGTATGTGTAAGCTTGGGCATGGGTGGTCAATCATGCTTCTGTTTTGCAGTTTTTATTGGGTAGACTTGTTCTACATTTGTGTGGGTAGAATTTGGTTCTTATGTTTTTTTATGCCAGTTCTGTCTTTTATTGCTTTTGTAGCTAGAATTGCTTCTCATGTATTTTTTTTTCCTGCCTGTTCTTTCTGTTATGTATTTTTCTTCATTTTTAATGGTGACCAGATTACTTCTTTTGGACTACACTTCTTCAAAGTGTCTGGAATGGGGACTCAGGGTATATTTATGCTACTATTTTTGTTTTAATAAAGGCATTCTTTAGTTTTTAGTGCATGATGTATATTTTGTCCCATTAATTACTGCTGTGTATTTCAGATGAACATTAAAGATTTATTAGCATATATCTTTCTGGCTTTAGTGTTCATGGAGCTTGTTGTAGTTTATTTTATTTTTTTTACTTTTTATTTTAATTGTTTTTCTAGTTTTAGTGCTGTTGGAATGATTTTTCTGGGAATCCAGAGAGATCCCCGCCAGTAAGAGCTATGGCCAAAATGGCCTTTTTCCAACAAGCAGAGAATTGCAAATCAGAGACGTGTCAGCTGCAATAAGGTAGGACCTCATTATTGGCTAACTTGAATGCCTCTGAATTGCCCTCAACTACTGTGAGTGCAAATCAGTGCTTGCATTTGGTAGTTTCTATTGGTGGCTCATGTATCGTGTTAGCGCAGGCCCCCCTCATTAAATCTGCCATGCATACACACGCACACACACTCATAGCCAGACAGACACACACGCACACAGACAGACACACACACACACACACACACACACACACACACACACACACACACACACACACACACATATACATGCACACTCACTCACAGACAGACACGCAGATACACACACACATGCACACACACACCTCTTACCTGTCTCTGAACTGACAGAATGACCCAGATGCCCCTTCTTATTTTTGACCCTGTCCTTGTAAATCATGGATCCTTACAGTCAGTCAATAATGCCAGACATAGAATTTCATTTTTCTTAATGATAGTAAAGTACATCATGATGCTACAGCTGTAGCTCTACTAATGTTTTCAGTGAGTGGTAGGTGTGTTCGTTTTGACATGAAACATGAATTGTCCTTTCCTCTGGGGCATATATTTGTTATATCCTGGGAAATAAGGAGACCACACGGTTTCTGGAGTTGTAAGGCCTTTCTTTATTAAGAGCCTCCAGGTGCGCACCCATGCTACATGCTCACCACTTCTGCAAGTCATACATACACCGGAACCAACAAGTTACCAGAGAATACAGAACCAACATTACATGTTGAATTCCCCACAGCGCCCCTACAGTACAATAACAACATTACCAGCCCGAATACTACATTCCTCCCCTCTTAAGCTATGACACAATCCCCTTACATAAGAAAAAACTAGGGAGCAAGTCCAAAGCAATCCATCTAGTCACTTACTTTCTAAATAACTGGCTAGATATTAACTGAGTACCATACAATCAAGCTAGGTTGTTCTTGCAATCTATACATGCACTTTTTAACATTGATAGTCCTTCAAGTAACTAGGTTTAACCAGCACACGCTTAGAACGGCGCAATGGTACCACCCTAGGTGACTCCGGTGTCACAGTTACCACCTCGGGCACCGGTGTGTCCATCCCTGGAACGGTTGGATCCTCGGGAACCTCTCCTTCCGAGTCCCGGCGGTCTCCCTTGGCCCCCACAATTGGCAATCCTCCTGCCGCTGCGAGCCCGTGTTCCGAAATTAACGGTATTTCCGAGGCTGGCAGTTCCGTGGAGTCCTTTTTCTGTTCGCTCCGCAGAATCTGGTCTACATGTCTCCTCACCAAGAAATCTCCATTCAACCTCACCTGGTACGATAATGGACCTGTACTCTTGACAATGAACCCTGGAATCCATTTAGGTCCATAACTAAAATTTCGCGTCATCACTGCATCTCCCTCCAGAAAACTTCTCTCTCTCCGTCGTCGATCATGACATTCTTTTTGCCTCCACTGGGTCCTCTCAACCTTAGCTCGGATGTTTGGATGCACCAGATCCAATGTGGATCTTAATCTCCGTCCTTGCAACATCTCGGCAGGTGACAAACCCGTGGTAGACTGGGGGGTAATACGGTAGTTGAATAACACTCTTGACACTTTTGCTGCCATACTTCCTTCTCCGGACTTTTTCATCATTGCTTTAAAAGTTTGGACAGCCCTTTCAGCACAACCGTTTGAAGCTGCATGGTATGGTGCTGATGTGATGTGTCGATGCCATTTTTTCTCAGAAAACCCTTGAACTCTTCACTCGTGAAACATGAAGCATTATCGGATACAATAGTCTCTGGTAGTCCTTGGCTACTGAAACTCTTCCTCAAGCATTCAATGGTAATGGTAGAAGTGGGTGTTTTTACTGGATAGGCATCCATCCATTTAGAATGAGCATCCATGATTATCAAAACATTTCCCCATAAAAGGCCCGGCATAATCTATATGAAGTCTCTGCCAAGGTCTACTCGGCCACTCCCATGGGTGTAGTGGCGCCACAGGCAAGTTGCGATGTTGTTGACATGTTTTACACTCATTCACAGCGACTTCAATATCGTGGTCCAACTTTGGCCACCAGAAATAACTTCGGGCTAAGGCCTTCATTCGGGTGATGCCCACATGACCTTGGTGCAACTGCTGTAAAAGTGCCCGTCTTCCTGGGGACGGAATTATCACTCGTGCCCCCCACAATACACATCCAGCTTGCACACTCAGCTCTGTTTTCCTCACCTCATAAGGCCGAAAAACTGGATCAGTTTGTTTGACTGGCCAGCCTTGCTGGACCCACTGAAACACTCTAGCTAGCACCGGGTCTTTGCGTGTCCATTCACTCAGTTCCCTGGCAGACACCAACGTGATGTCCTCCATCATCAGAACTCGGTCCTTCGCTTCCTCTTCCTGGAGATGACCCGGTAGCGGCAGACGGCTCAATGCGTCCGCATTACTATGGTGTTTCCCGGGCTTATAAATAATCTCGTATTCATAAGCTCTCAATGTTACAGCCCATCTCTGAATGCAGGGAGAAACCATCTGCGGCACTGCTTTCATCTCATTGAACAGTGACAACAAAGGCTTATGATCGGTGCAAATAGTAAACTTCCTGCCATAGAGGTATTTGTGAAACCGCTTAATTCCAAACATGACAGCCAAACCCTCTTTATCTAGCTGGGAATAGTTTGACTCCGCTTGTGTTAAAGTTCGTGACATGAACCCAATGGGTCTTTCTTGTCCATCTGGCATCCGGTGTGCCAACACAGCCCCTACCCCATAAGGTGAGGCATCACATGACAAAATTACGTCCTTGTGACTATCGTAGTGCACCAAAACCTCTGAAGACTGCATTAGTTCCTTTGACTGTTCAAACGCTCTGTCCTGTTCTTCTTGCCATGACCACTGAGCCTCCTTCCTTAATAGCTTATGTAAAGGAGCTAACAGCGTTGACAGATTTGGCAGGAACCTGTTATAATAGTTGAGTAAGCCTAAATAGGCTTCCAGCTCTGTAACATTTGTGGGTGCGGGCGCCTGTTGAATGGCTTCCACCTTGTTTGGCAGGGGATGTAGGCCCGATGCATCCACCTTGTAACCCAGGAACTCTGTTTCCTTTGCCATGAAAACACATTTACTCCACTTCACCCTCAGACCTGCCTCTCGCAGTCGTCTCAGCACCTCATTCAGCATCTCCAAATGCTCTCGAATGTTCCTACCCGTCAACAGGATGTCGTCTAAATACACAGCCACCTTCGGAATTCCTGCCACCAGTCCCTCCATTATTCTCTGGAAAATAGCTGGACTAGAGGAAACACCAAAGGGTAAACGATTGACTTGGAACAAACCTTTGTGTGTGTTAAGGGTGACATATGACTTTGACCCTTCTTCCAGCACTACTTGTTGATATGCCTGACTGAGGTCCAGTTTACTAAACCTTTCACCTCCCGACAGCTTTTCAAACACATCCTCCACCTTTGGCAAAGGATACTGCTCCAGCTTCGAGACTTGGTTCACTGTTAACTTGTAATCACCACATATGCGTACAGTACCATCTGGCTTTAATACGGGAACAATTGGTGCGGCCCATTCCGAAAACTTTACTGGTTTGATTATACCTTGCTTAGTGAGTCGCTCCAACTCAAACTCAACTTTCTTCTTCATTGCATATGGTACGGGTCGGGGCTTGTAAAATCTTGGCGTTACGTTTTCTTTAACGTGTATTTTTGCGGGTGGACCCCTCCAGGTCCCCAGTTCCTCTTTGAACACTTCTTCGTGGTTCTCCAGCACTCCTTGCAAGGTCAGCCCATGCTGTTCTACTTTATGGAGCTGTAGACAAACCATGTCCAACTCCTTTAACCACGCCCGGCCTAACAGGTTTGGTCCCTTACCTGCTACCACCATGACTGGCAACTGTTTGACTTTGTCCTCATATTTCACAGTCACTTTTGCCATCCCCAGTGTGGGAACTCTTTCCCCTGTATAAGTTCTCAAAGTCACTGAACAGTCCTGCAGCTCCTGAGCTTCTCTGGGCCATAACTTCCCATACTCAGCCTTTGACAGAACTGTCGCACTACACCCCGTATCCACTTCAAACTGCACCATTTTACCATTTAAGTCCAACTGGATCGTAATGGGATCAACTCTTTCCCACCTTGCCTTTTTCATGTTGAACATAGTAAACACTTCCTCTTCTTCCCTGGTTTGTTTATCTGTACCTTCACGCATGTGGTGTGCATACTGCCGTTTTATTTTTCGGTTTCCCTTACTGTCCATGAAACTGCTCTTTTCCTCCCCCTTTTTCGGCTGGACCCTAGAGGGCATTGAGCGGCACACCTTCTTTACATGGCCCTTTTTACCACAAGCATGACATTTTTCATTTAAGAAACGACAGTTCCGTGACAGATGTTCACCACCACACCTGTAACAAGCATACTGACCAGACTTCCCTTGTGGTTTATGCTCCATTACCACTTTATGCACTGGCAGTGGGGTAGCACTCCTGCTTCCAACCCCTTCAATGGTTCTTGGCTGTAAATCACGAATGTCTTTATTCGCTGTCTCTATAGCCTGTGCCAACTTCAAGGCCTTTTCAAACGACAAGTCAGGCTCCGCTAACAATCTGCGTTGTATGCGGTCATCTGCAATGCCACATACGAGCCTATCTCGTAGCATTTCTGTCAATCTGTCCCCATAATCACAATGTTGCGCCAGTTCCCTCAACACTGCGACATACTCCGTTACCGTTTCATTGGCCATTCTAGTCCTTGAATTTAACTTGAACCTCTGGACTATTGCACTCGGCTTCTGGTTATAATGTGACTGAAGCAAGCTCATCAACTCCGTGAACGATTTGTCCCCCGGTTTATCAGGACTCAATAAGTTCCTCATCAGACTGTACGTCTTGCTGCCCACCGAGCTCAGCAATATGGCTCGCTTCCGGCCCGCTTCCATTATCTGGTTTGCCTCAAAAAAATGTTGCAACACTTCACAATACTCCTCCCAGGTCTGTGTCTGACAGTCGTATGCAACCAGTGACCCCAACATGGAACCCGACATCACTCCGGCAGGCCCAGTCTCTTCGTCGTCCGACATGAACTGCACCCCACCGTTTTCACTCGCAGCGGACTCGGAGGCATCCCATCCTCTCATCGCCAATATGTTATATCCTGGGAAATAAGGAGACCACACGGTTTCTGGAGTTGTAAGGCCTTTCTTTATTAAGAGCCTCCAGGTGCGCACCCATGCTACATGCTCACCACTTCTGCAAGTCATACATACACCGGAACCAACAAGTTACCAGAGAATACAGAACCAACATTACATGTTGAATTCCCCACAGCGCCCCTACAGTACAATAACAACATTACCAGCCCGAATACTACAATATTCTAATCCAAAACTCCTTATTTGTCTCATCACAATTTGATATTAGTTGTTCTTTTTTCAAGATTAGGTGACAATTTAAGCAAGGGATTTTTGAAGGTAGCATTTCTACTACTTATTTTAAGATATCAGAGCACATTCTGTTCCTTAATTTTATAACACAGTGGCAGCAGCAGGGATCGAGGGTTCGGGGACCTGATAAGGACTGGTGTTGTTTTGTAGCTCCTCTTCTCCTGCATGTTTGATGTTAATAGCTCTTCTCCAAAAACTTCTCAAGAACTTGTATTTGCAACACCATCAAGATTCCTGGTTACACGTCTTCCCTTCTTAGGACAAGTAAGCATTAATTAAACATCAGTCACACTATTTCTCTGAAGGGCTTTAGCACAGAGCACATGCAAAAGATATGTTGAGGTCACCACCTCAGGATTAGAATGTACCATATTGCAGGGTACTTTACTCCCTGAATGCAAAGTTTTATGACACTTTTTCACTACAAATGGAAATGAATAAATTAGTAGTTCTCTTTTCATTGGCATTCTCATATACTTCCTGACATCTACACATCAGGTTGTTGGGGCAGCAGCAATCTGAGTGTGTTAAGCCAGTAATAGTTAACAAATATTTTTTTTCTAGCACAGTTAAATTCTAAGGATATTTCTTTTAAGAGCAAGGAAGCTTTAATTCCTCTCTGTATATCCCTCATTAGGTCTATCATTGCATATTATGCTTTCTTTGGCAGGTACCTCTCCAAATACTCTTTATTTTAGGCTTTGTCCAGATTTATTGCACTAAGAGATTGAGGTGTGTGTGTGTGCGTGTGTAAGAGGGAGAGGAGGGGTGTATGGGATTTTCATACCTCACAATTATCCAGATTTTTGCCTCATATTTTCAGATCGTTTCTCATAAAATTGTGTTTTTTTCTGGCAAATCATTGAAGACTGAAGTTGAGTTTTAGACTTCATATCCTCATAAAATGCATACTAATGCAAAAATTTTGTTCTATCCACTTTCTAAAGAGGTCGGGGTATGTATGTGTGTGTCATACCCCTCAACCGTACAGATTTTCACAGAGGTTGAGGTATGTGTGTGTGTGTTTGAGAGAGAGTGAAATGCCATATTTAAAGTCAGCAGGTGGAATTTATTTTCAAGGAATTGTGAGCTTCAAGGGAAGAGAAGTTTACTACTGCTCATGCACTGTTTTGTTTAGCAAATGGTATCACTGTTGTGGTGTAGAATTTCAAAACGGTCTTAGTAGCACAGCAGGTAGCATACTTGCATCTTGATGTAGAGGGCTATAGGTTCTGCTCCCACCACATGTAGATTTGTATTTTAAGGGGGTGGAGTGCTGCAGTCCTGAGTATGTCCTCCTTTGGATGAGATGACTAGTAACTACGAACCTGTGTTTCCGCTTGCCACTTATTTCTATTGCAATATACAAGCTTAGCATTTTTTTTAAATGTAACATGGGCAATATATTGTTTAAGGGCAGTAGGCACTGAATTTGTAGATGAAACACTGAAATATAAAGCTGTTTTCTAGCAACAACCTCTCCATTAGTTTCAGATCTCTTTAATGTGAAATTATTCAGATGACTTTTACTTCAGCAGAGATTGTGCATATTGACTGATATTGGTAGATTGTAATGATAGACGTTTAAGTGGCCTTTTATGGTTGAAATTTTCTGAATTGGGCAATTTGTCATTATTGGTTCATATGTTTTGTTTCATTGCTTAATGGAAAAATGTTCAAAACTATAAAACACACTCTAAGTGGTGCTGTATTAACAAGGGATATAATTCAGTTATTATATATTATAATTAATACAATCAGGAAGGTGAATCAAAGCAGTTATGCATGGTTCTGAAATGTGTGCAAGGGGCCTATGATTTGAAAACAGTCCAAAGGTAAACTTAACCTGCCACTGGCCAGATGCATTTTCTTTGAATGTGGGTTTCAATGCTGTTTCAGTCCATGTGAGTTTCAAAGATAGAGAAGTTTTAATGCTAAGTCTGTTTTCATTGTAAGACTATTGCTTTGTTTAAGTTTAGCAAATGTCTATCAGTGTTTGTGCTATAAAATAGGAGGTTACTAGGCTATTGGCCCTGAGGCCCTAAAATTTAAAATAAAAGTTGAAAATTAAAACCAAGTATCTGTAATCATTGTAGAAGTAATACATAAAACAGTATGCACACATAGAGGTTTGAACAGTGTTTATGGCAACTGGGGAGAAATAGCCAAGTAATGGGATACTGGAATGGCTGCATGTGTGTGTTGGGGGGGGGGTTTGAAGGGGGTGGGGTTTGGGCAGTGCTTTGAAGGGAGTAGGGGTGGGGTGGTGCTCCGGGTTTGCACCCCCCTGCAAAAAATCCTGTGGGCTCCTTGAGTTAGATACCTCAACCATCACTCTACGTCTCCCTATCGAAAGAGTCTCTCTTCTTCGCCAAAACGTCAGCTCACTGGTGTCAAAGAACAAAGCTACAGCAGCGGAGGTATTGAAAGTACTAGGTTTGATGGCGGCAGCAATCCTGGCTATACCACTCGCAAGGATGCATATGCAAATCCTTCAATGGCTTCTCTTCACTCAGTGGTCTTACCCGAAACTACCAATGCACCACATGATTCTTATCACGGATTCTTGCAGGAGAGACCTTCGGTGGTGGTTGACGTCCCTTCATGTTACAGTAGGGAGACCCTTTGTTCTCCCCCCCCAGTAGCCACTGTGACCACGGACGCTTCCCTGATAGGGTGGGGGGGGCATTTTCAGGGAAAGACTGCCCGAGGCACATGGACAGATCAAGAATCACATCTGCACATCAATGTTCTAGAGCTGAGAGCGGTACTTCTGGCGTTGCAGTACTTTCAGGACTCTCTCCTTCTAGGGACTATTGCAATTCAGACCGACAACATGTCAGTAGTCTGGTACTTGAACAAGCAGGGCGGAACCAAGTCTTACCCCCTTTGTTGAGAAGCCCTCAGGGTTTGGCAATGGGCTGTGTTGTCCCAGCGTTTTCTGTTAGCAACGCACATCCCGGGGAAATCCAACGTCATAGCGGACAAGCTAAGCAGGGCAATATTACTCCCTCATGAGTGGTCTCTCCTATCCGTGGTGGTGGTGCTGCGGTAGCATTGTCACCACACAGTAAGACGCTGTCCAGTTCGAATCTCAGCTAGAGCGTCTTCTGCGTGGAGACATGCATGAATGGGTGCACCTTCGTTGAAGGTTGTGCGTCAGGGCTGGTAACTCGGCACGTAAAAATCAACTACCAATCATTAGCGGACCAAAGTTCCGCTGTGGCAACCCCTAACCGGGAAAAGCCAAAAGACACAAACAAATGAGTGGTCTCTCAATCAACAGGTTGCGGAGTTGATTTTCTGCAAATGGGGCCAGCCTTGCTGTGACCTTTTTGCCAGCCACATCAATTCAAAATGCAGAAGCTACTTTGCCCTGATACCACCTCCCGGTCATCCCCCGAGAGATGCACTTTTACACGATTGGCCCCCGGGTCTCCTTTATGCATTTCCACCCTTCCCATTAATAACCAGATTTCTACAGAAAGCAAAATCACTGGGAAGGAAGGTTATACTCATAGCCCCCTACTGGCCTCGACAGATTTGGTTTCTGTTTCTCCACCATCATCTGTTAGAAGATCTATGGATCCTGAACCCAGTTCCAGTCCTTCTGACGCACCCATCAGGGGACCTTCATCCTTCTCTACAGTCCCTGAAACTGACTGCTTGGCTAATCCACTTCCCCCAATTGCCAGGCTTCATTCAATTTCAGAAGATACAAGACAGATTCTCTTGTCCTCTCACAAGCCATCTACCAGGAAATTATATGGCAGCAAATGGAAAAGGTTCTCAATTTGGGCCAACACACAGAACATTGACCCTTTTCGAGCTCCATTATCTTCAATTTTGGAATTTTTGACAAAAATTTTTAAGGAAGGGACAGCAGCTGCTACAGTTCGAATTCAGTTAGCTGCTATCTCAAATTTTCACCTTGGTCTTGATGGCTCAAATATTATGAGCCATAAATTATCCAAAACCTTCCTTAAAGGCATTCTTCATATGAGACCTACGATCAAAATTACCTTTTCTCCCTGGAATTTAAACCTTATGCTGTCTCAACTTATTCTTCCTCCCTTTGAACTAGCTTTTTCTTGTGTTTTAAAATTCTTATCGTGGAAAACAATTTTTCTTGTGGCCATTACGTCTGCCCGCAGAGTGTCAGAACTTCAAGCATTATCCATCAGACCACCCTACATGATCTTCCATGCTGATAGAGTATCTCTCAGAACGAACCCCTCATTTTTACCTAAAGTCTGTTCTGAGTCAAACATCAATCAGGTCATTGAACTATCAGTGTTCTTCCCCAACCACTCTAACAACTTAGAATATATGCTGCACAAACTTGATGTTCACAGACAGCTCAGATTTTATCTTGACAGAACTAAGGATTTTAGGAAATCAGATCAACTTTTTGTATCCTTCTCAGAAGCAAGAAAAGGCAATCCAGTGGCTAAAACAACCTTATCTAAATGGTTATCCAATTGTATATCCTTTGTTTATGAAAATGTTAACATGCCTTTAACGCACAAATCAAAAGCTCATTCTACCAGAGCTGTCTCTACCACTTCTGCTTTTCAAGCTAAATTGTCCCTTGATGATATTTGCGCTGCAGCCACTTGGTCTAACCCTCATACCTTTATCTCACATTACAACGTAGATAAGGCTTCTAGGGACAGGTCTTCCTTTGGTTCTACAGTACTGAAGAACATACTCCCATGAGCCACCCAGGGTTGAGGGTGCTAGGGATGCTACCCATCAGTGAGAATAATCGGCAAGATTAACAACTTCATATATAGAGGTTATGTACTTACCATAACATTCCATGTGAGTTGTTTATCTCGCCTTTATTCTCACGTCCCTCCCTCCTTCCCCCTCCTGGCTGACTGTTGACTTAGAGGCTAGTGCCATCCTGGTTATTCAATATTTTTCTTTCCCTTTGGGTACTTTTCTTCGTAGCTATATATAAGAGAGTATGTATAGGTTGTATATATATATATATATATATATATATATATATATATATATATATATATATATATATGTATAGACTATTATTCGCAGCAAACTAGATCTGAGGTAATTCTAGCAGTGCATGCTGGGATAAGGGGCTGGTCTCGAGCTACTGGCAAACCTTGAGCTTGCTATCGGCCGTGTCGGAGCCGAGGATCAGCTCCAACCCATCAGTGAGAATAAAGGCAAGATAAACAACTCACATGGAACGTTATGGTAAGTACATAACTTCTATTTTCATCTGACCTACTAAATAGGCAAGGCTTACTGTGGGGGTAGAAGTGTATGCAGTGGAAGTCTGCTGTGCAGTGAATATCTCTCAAGGTCATGTACAGCACAGATAGATGACTGTAAAGCAGACATATTATGTATATAGCACACTCCCAAGTTTACTATAAGATACATTAAGTACATAGTGGAGAAGGACAGCCTTTCCTTTATTTGTTTACTTATTCTCTACTGACCATGTTGGTTCTGTTAGGCCTGAGGCTTGTTTTTAGGGGAGTTCTGATGTGGCAATTTTAAAGACAGTGGGAGATTTATTCAAGAAACCAAAGAAAGTTTCCTCACTCTTTTTATAGTGCTGCTGCTCCTAGGTTTTGCATTACTTTTATGGAGGTGTTTGGTATTTCCCTTCTATTTCTAATAGATGTGGCATGGCTATTGAAGACGCTTATGCACTTTCTAAAACTGGAAAACAAAGACTAGTGTTAAGGTGAGGAGGGTTTGCCCATTTCTGCTCTGGGTGATTTGAGAACAATTTTGACTATCAGACTGTAGAGTCAGAGAAGCTGTGGATGGACATAATGGAATGAATGACAATCTGATTCACAGAGGAAGACAACATCCATGAAGAGAAAGAAGTCTAGGTGAATAACCACCATTAAAAGGGAAATATGTTATCTTCAGAGAGTTGAGTATGGAGAATGGTTCCTTATATGTGATCAAGAAAGAGATGATATGGCTTTAATTGCCTGAAAACAACTGGTTGAAGTTTGGTTTTATTATAAACCACAGGTTTCTGTGAGAACACTGTTTGTACAAGATCACTGTGCACTTTAATGGGGGGGGGTCTTTCTTTCCTCACTGATGTGCAACCATGGAATTAGGGGCTTACTCCAACATGAAGGAGTGCAGGGGGCCTGCCCCTGCAAAACCACTTATTTTGATATTTGATGGTAGATCATTACAGATAGTGAGACCTTGATCAGTTGTGCTTGAACAATATTTTTATAAGCAATCATGCACTGGCCATTCTTAGGGGGGGATATGCATGAGGTATGTGTAGTGTTACAGGAAGGACTATTGGAGCATCTGCTCAGAACATACTGAAGGAGAACATTAGAGTACCTGATCTTGCCAGAAAGGACTAAAGAAAGGCAGGGAATACAGAATACTGACCAGCATGAAAATAAAGGATATATACCAGGAAACATGTTAGATGTGTTAGTGACAGTGCAGAATCAACTGAAAGAAGTGATGTCAGCAAGACACCATACTGAAGAATCTAATTTATGTGGGGCTTGTGGTCATTTCAATATAGACTTGAAGTCCAGAGACATGCATTTTTAGCTTTTTGGATTCCAAACACAGGAAAACGTTCTCTCAATGATTTAAGTTTAAAAACTGATTTGGGCTTGCAAAGATTTATAGGATATGAATTGCGTAAAGATGAAAAATATTGCAGATACTTTTCTGTAATGAATCTGCCTCTGAGCTAGAACAGAATTATTAAGATTTTTTCATACTAATATAATGTTCAAATGAGATGTTTTATTGACTGTGATTAATTCAAAATGTATTATGGTAGGATATTTAAGAAATTAAGTTTAAATATCAACAGTATAAAGTACCAGCTGCTTCCCAGTTTGGGAAATTGTTTATTGTTTGCTGATGTCATTTAAATCAAATTACCACTTGAAAAAGGGGCAAGGGTTAACTATACATGTAAATCCTGCATTGCTTGCAGGAGCGGCCTTAGGTCAACTGGTGCCCTAGGCAAAAGGGCTCCACTGCTCCCCCTACCACACCATCTGGTGCCCCCATCCTGGTCTACCTACACCAAATAAATACTAGAAAAGTGCAGTGTATAGGAGCTAGCAAGTTAGGCTGGTGCACGGCAAGAGCACTTGTTAGACCCAAAATCAGAAAAGTGCCCCTGTTACAGCGGCGCACTAGGTGGCCGCCTAGTTGGCCTATGCCTAAGGCCGGCTATGATTGCTTGCTAATAGTCTTTTATGTTTAAATATCAGAAATAAAGGCCTCAGATCATGGTCAGCTTTTAAATACTGGTACTGCTAAAAGTGTCCACAAAACACATAAATAAGCTGATAGATAAAGAGGAGTTTTATTAATATAAATTTTCTGAAGAGAGGTACTGTGTACCAGTATGGTCGTCTTTTAGTCTATGACTCTAATTTCTGTGGTTTTATTACAAAATTACTCATTTTTATACCTTAAGTGCAACATCTGGAAATTATTTAGTATTGTTTAACAGTATTTGTCAGATAAGCCTGGCAAGTAATTCAAGATCATCCCAATGGGAAGAACAGGGGTGATGAAGTGACTGAGTAGTTATGGATTCTGTCTCTCAACTCCAGGATCTCTGGTACTGTCTTGACTGCAGTCACTGTCTCTGTATGCATTTTTATATTCTCTGTGTCTACGCTTTTTTCTGTGGATACTTCTGTTTCCTCCCTGCCCACAGAAGTGTGCTGGCTGACTGGTTATTCTTAACTGTCCATATATTACAATTACCCTTACCCTCACCCTTGTGGCACATGTTATAATTAAAAAGACTCCATAAACAAGTAATTATCTTATCAGACTGACAGACAGGATGTTAAATGAAACTCACAGTCTTAGTTAACTTACCATCTTAGTGAAAGCATTTAGATGATTACCAGTTAAATGTAGTTATAGCCTTGATATTTATCAGGTATTAGGGAAATTCGGGTAAAACTCTAGGAAATAAATGGTACATAAATGGTATTATAGTAACAGCAGTAGTACCACAATATCTACCTTATACTACTTCAGCATGATTTACAGTACTTTACTATGAGCTATATACAAGTACAAAGACTGCACTTAATAGTACAACATGAATTAAACAACACTTCACAGACATGTTTCTGCAGTGATGGCATGTATTTAAAAGCAGTAAAAGTGAGATTACAAAAGCCACCCCTTCATATAAGTGCCCATCTGGTTCTCTGCCCTGCACACACACCCACCCCCACCCCCACCAGTGTGACTGGCACTAATCGTTTGGGACCCCTTCCAAAGCTTGTTCTGGTACCATGAAAGGTCCAGGCACAACTCTGATTTGAAACTTTTAACAAAATCAAATTCAGCATGCACTTATCAACAACTCACCTTCATTGGTGGGTACTGCAGGATTTACCCATGATGATATTGTCTGATCAGAAGGGTGAAGCTCAAGTGATCAAACAAAGCTAGCTGTGAGTAAAATCTCCATTACCCACATCAAATGTTACTTATTGTGATTATCCAATGACATTATTTAAGAAAACAAATGTCTTGTGTTTTCTAAATAGTGCCATTATACAAACAGATGTTCATACTCCTCTGCAGCTTCTCACATGTGGGGTACATTTAAGGTATGTACTGCACATGCTGTGAGCATATACATGTTGATGTTTACATATAGTAGTTTGCTTTGATATTTTGGGCGTCCTGTGAATTTTTTTTTTTTTTTTATGTTTATGTATAAATCTGCCCCATGAAGTAGTCCTGTGGTATATATGGGGGTGGGTTAGTATTTTTTTAGTTTGTGCTGTATTTCAGGTCTTCCACTTGAATTTAATAGCCAGACGTGTTCCTCTGGGTAATGTTGGATTTATATAGGCAGACTGATTTTCATGGCCAATCAGTGAGCACTCCGTTGAATATTAATTATGTTATACTGTACAATCTGGAGCACACAGAAACAAATAAAATCTAAAATACAAGAAAAACTATCAGAGCAGAGACAGAGCATAAAAAGTAACACACACACACACACACACACACACACACACACACCTTATCAGTTAACAAGATATTCTTAAATTAAGGCTGAATATCATAATAGCCTCGTTTCTATTACACAAAATTCAGACTGACTATATTACCACGTAAAGGAAAATTAAAACTTGTGCAATACAAAATCACCTTATCTTGAACACTTCAAGTACCAGTGACTCTTTTTACATTTTAGCACCATGGCTTCTAGTGACTGTCAGTCTAATTTATTCTATGACATAAATGGCTTCAGTCTCATTTTAGATTTTAGCAATGCAAATATAACTTGACAGTTGGTCTGATTTGCTCTGCAACATAAATGGTTTCAGTCTCATTAAACATGGTAAAATGTTAAACTGCAAAAATCCCATTGATACAGATTATTGTATTACTCGTCTTCTTGCATTAAATAAAATAAAAAGTACTTTACTGTCCCTTGTAAATTATGTAGGTATTAATAATTGTACAAGATTTAACACCACAAAGTTAACTTAAAAAATGCAAGATGCAATATTATCATTGCCTGTTCTTAAAATATTGAAAGGTATGAAGACTTTTTAAATAAATGCAGCAATAGAGTTTCAATGTCAGTACAGTTTTATTCGATTAAATTCTGTGGCCTACTTAATGCCGCAACATATTATAAAAACCTAGGTGGTAATTCAACCAGACAATTTCAACAGAAACGGAATGAACTTTTTAAATTTGCATTACTTGATTTTTTTCATAGTCCAGTAGATCAGCTTTAGAAAAGTAGAACATCCGGTTGTATTCACTTTCTACTCATTTCTAATAAAAAAAGAGCACTGCAGACCCTAGGTTTTACAGAGGGTACATTAGTGAAATGGTTCAGCAGACAGTATGGTAAAAGAGACATTAATATCAAAGGAAGTTAATATTTTATGCCAAAAACATGTGGCATTTATTAATTAAGATAGCTGAAATTCCTTCAGCTTGACAAGGCAATGTGGCATAATAAAGCTCAGCCTAAACATCTCAGAGAAATGAAGGAGAAGCTATTCATACCATGGACTGTTTCTTCATCAAATCATAGAAGAGGATAAACTTCCTAAAAACTAGAGAAAAAGAAATGTAACTACCCTTCATTAAGGCTAAGGTAGCAATAAGACAACCATGTGAAACTACCAACCTTTGGTTTGGTGTTAGCACTAAAGATAAACAAAAACTATTACTTCTGCTAGAAAGAACCACTACATGTCCACATTTTAGTGAGTTAAATGACCTAGAGCCACACAGATTGGTAACGTCACTGCAAGTTCATAGGTTCACAGGTAGGTACTAGGCTATCAGCCCTGGGGCCTATACAAACCCAGCCAAAAAGGTACCCTGGCTTTTGCCACCCAAGAAAATTATTTTCCTGTGCCACTGTCGAGCAGAGCCACAGAGGTGACCCCCGGGATGAATTTCCTATTTCCCATCCAATCATCATTTTCTTGAAGAGTGCTAATGAGGAGCTTTGTTTGATATAGATAGGTAGTTTATTCCAGAGTATGGGAAGTCTCTGGGACAGGAATCTATCCCTCTGACATGTTCTGTTTATTGTGGTGACAAGGTTTAGGTCCCTAGAGCGTGTAGCTCAGAGGGATTGGGATTTCTTTAAGTGGAGCATGTCCAACAGCTCTGGGTTTGACATAGCTTTGTATGTTAGGCAGAGATCACCACTGAGTAGGCGATATGCGACGGAGTAAAGCTGGAGTTTTTTGAGACGGTCTGCGTAGGGCATCTGTTTGAGGCCAGTTATCCTCTTTGTGAGGTATTTCTGTGGCCTTTCCAGTTGTTGTAGATGTCTTGTGAGGTACATACCAAAAGGGGCGTTGTACTCTATAATGGGTCTAATGAGTGATGAGTAGAGGGGAACAATGACCTCTTTTTTTCTGGATGAGAAACCTTTATAAATTATCATTATATTTATATTTATAAGTCATAAATTATCTGCTTTAGTCAACCAACTAATAGAAAACCAAGGCGTGAGAGTGGACATATTCAGCTTAGATTGTAGCAAGACATATTATACTGTGCCATGAAAAGGTTACTTAAGAAATCAGATAGCATTAGAGTAAGTCCAAAGGTTTTGCCATGAGTAAAAATCTAGTTGTAATACAGAACACAGAGAGGCATGGTAAATGGAACCGATTCCAAAGAAAGACGAGTTAATAGTGAGGTACAAGTCTTTTGAAGTCTTTATAGATGACATGTGATTAGGCATAGAAGGAAATATTGTCCATATGAAGATGACATAGTGACATAGTGATCAGAGTTATTTTTAGACTTAAGAGTGGAAGAGAGTGATGTCAGAAGCATAACAAATTAATTGCAAAGAAATGTAAACAGTACATTAGGAAGCACAAAGTACACAGTCAAAAGAGGAGGGGAAAAAAAACTGCAGTGGAGATTGACTTGGTATAGTCATGCCAGATGACCAAAGGTAAGCAAGCAATGTGAGAAGGCAGAAAGAATGCCTAATGAAGTATTCGAATAGATGAAAATATGCACTTACAAGTTACACAGAACAAGAAATGTTACATAGATAGTTTATATGGCCCTCTTTGGAGTACTGCTTGCAGTTCTGGAAACATATGTTGACAAGAACAGAGGCAACATGGAGATAGTCTAAGAAAAACAGAAAATGATCCACACCAGACACCAAATAAGGAAGCTAATTTGCATTGCATTCTTAAGGAACTAATGAGAGCATAAAGTAAAAGCTTTTAAGATATCAAGGGAATTACAGTTCAACAGGGTAGCATCTACCAAAAAAGGTAATGGAAGATGGCATAAAAAGTCAATCTGAAGTAGTGAGCTCAAGAGATATATGAGAATGTATTTTTCAGAGAGCAATTGGAAAATGGATGAATATACTCCCTGAAGAGGTTGTGTGGTCAGAAATGCATGAGACAAGGCCAACTTCAGAGATGTGGTTTGGATCTGCCTATGCCACTGGCAACCCAAAATCAAGTAGTGGACTAGCATGCCGCAGTAGCAATCCAGAGGGATGGGTTTATGGGGCTGCCAGCCTACTTTCTCATCTAGGGGGGAGGGGTGCGGTAATAGCTACTGCAGGGATGATCATAGCTACTGGGCTACAACTACCTGAAAGTCATAATTCCTTTCATCTCATTTCATATTGCAATTCCTGCTTGTATTATACTAACTTGTCTTTAATTTCTATATAACCTAGCTAAAATGTCTCTATTAAATCATTGTCATATAACTTGTATCTATTTTTAACCAATATTTTCATATTATGTCTAATTTAGCATAATTATTTAAACTATATTTCTATTTTTACTATTTTTGCATTATTTGTAAAGACTGTAAAATTATTATTCTTAAAATGTTTTGTATTACTTTGGAGCTTTTCTGCCCAGGCCTCCTACCCAGTCAGACATTCCTGGTGATCAAATGTCAATAAATGAATAAATAGTTGCACTTATCCAAACTGTACTAGGACTTATTTAGTATCTAACTGTATGGCTTTATTAAGGACAGATCTTGCATTTGAATTATGCAACATTGTTTGAAGAGTTAAAAGCAGCACTTTATGAAAAGATTGACAATGCATACTTCTTATCATTTAATACTGTCCCACATTGGGTAATAACTGACAACCGAATAGCATTAAAAGTACTGTCACACATAATTCAATAATTAAGCAACAGGACACACAGGTGAAGGTAGGGGTTCGTCTGTTTGTCTATCAGAACTAGACTTAATAGTGATGTCCCACAGGGCTCTGTACTGGGACCACTTCTTTTTGGACTGTTCTTATCAAACATAAAAGAAGGACATTAACTATGCATTATCAAACATAAAAAAAACTCAAGTTCTTCGCATTTCCTTCCCTTACTTTGGTGGTACTTTTTGGCATTATCAAACATGTTGATGAATGCAACCAGCATAATATAATTATTTGAGTAAAAGATGTTGAAGTACCTCAAGATGGCCTACAAAAGTATTCCTCTCCATATCCCCATGATACCCCATAACAAGGCAGTAACTCCAATCCCTAACTGGCACAGCCCATCCCAACCTCAAAAACAAAGACATATCTCTCCAAACCAAAGTCCACCTCACTGCCCCTGATATATCCAGTCATTGGAGCACCCCTCCTTTACTGCTTCATGAAACTAGTAAAGCCCCTCAATTTAAAATTCATCTTAAAGCTCATTTTGTAGATAATCAGATCTGCCATTGCAGCTCACCTTCGGGTTAAGCTATTGTCTCTTCTTTTTTTTCTAGAGACACCTCTCACCCACTCTATTTTTTTTCTCTTACTTTTATTCAGCTTCTACTGTCCTTGTCAGAATTCTGCTTATAAATTCCCTAGTATATCTTTTGCTAAGCCACATCTCTTTAGCACTTATCTGAAAACCTATAGATTCAGAGGTTTGTAGGATGATACTAGGCTATTGGCACAGAGGCCCTTTTAAGCCTAGCCAAGAATTTTGCCCATGTTTTCACAAAGTCAGCACCTGTTTCCCCTGTCCAACAGGAAGACAGGTGGGATCCCAGGGGTGTATTTTCTGTTTCCCATCCAGTTGTCCAGGTTCCTCTTAAAGAGGGCTAGAGAGATACTCTGCTTGACATGAAGAGGGTGTCTATTCCACAGATGGGGGAGTCTCTGGGACACAAATCTATCCTGCCAACAAGTTCTATTAATGTCACAGACCAGGTTGAGTCCTTGCGTGCAGGTTGTGCGAGTGGAGTTTGACTTACAGATATGCAGCAACTCCATCAAGGCTGGGTTTGAGATGGCCTTGTATGCTAGACACAGGTCACCTGTGAGCATTCTGTATGAGACTGAGTAAAGGGACAGGGCTTTTAACCTATCTGTATAGGATAGGTGCTTGAGACCCTGGATTTTCCTGGTCAATAACCTCTGTGGCCTCTCCAGCTCCTGCATGTGCTTGGCAAGGTGCATACCAAAGTGGGTATGATAAGAGAGGAGTACAGAGATGTTATAACCTCCTTGGTGCTAGATGAAATACCCTTACTTAAGAAGTGGGCCATGTAGAAAGCCTTCTGTACAACAGAGGCAATGTGGTGGTCAAAAGTCAGGTTGCTATCAACCTGGATGCCTAAGTCCCTCACGAATGATTAGATGCTTAGTACATTGCTATTAATCTGATAATTAGTGGGATGCCATTTTCCTCAAAGGGGATAATGATGCATTTCTTGGCATTCAGTTTGAGGCCATGCTTCTGGCACCAGTCATTAGTTTGGGTAAGGCCCTCTTGGAGGATGTTCAGATCACTATGGGAATTTAAGACAGCACCCAGCTTGCAGTCACCTGCAAACTTGGTCAGCCACAGACCACTGAATTTGTCTTGAACTTCAGAAAAGTATATCCCAAATAACAGAGGCCCCAAGACCGACCCTTGGGGTACACCGCTTGTTATGGGTCTACTACTAGAGGCGGCTTCCCCTATTTTGACTGAGTGGGTTCTATCAGTGAGCCAGTTAGCTACCCATCTGGTAACATATGGATTGATGCCTAGCTGGGAGACTTTATCTATTATGCTGGAGTGGAGAACAGTGTCAAAGGCTTTGGCCAGATCAAGGTAGGCAGTGTGCACTGTCTTTCCCTCGTCCATAACTTTGGTGAATGTTTTGAAGATGCCGACCAAGTTTAACAGGCATGATCTCTCCTTGACAAAACCAAACTGAGTGGGGTCAAGCATTTGGAGGTTGCCAATGTCCTTGTTTATAAGGTCCATGATAATGCATTCCGTGACCTTGCAGATCAGGCTAGTTAGGCTGATGGGCCTATAATTGCCTGGGTCAGTGGATGCTCCACCTTTGTATAAAGGGATGACAGTGGCTTACTCCATTTGGCTGGGATGAAGCTGGTACTCAGGCTTTGGCTGAATATGGTGCCTAATGGAGCTGAGAGCTCATGCCTAAGTTCATGTAGGATACAGCGAGGGATGTTGTCGGGTCCCATGGAGACTGTATTTTTTGCCTTTTCAGAGGGCATTAAAAACCTGCTCCCTGGTGATGAGGGGAGGGGACAGGTGCTGGGGATGTCCTGGTTTACTGATGGGGGGATAGGGGGTTGAAAGTTTCACTGAACCTGTCTGCCAGCAGGTTGGCTATATCTATGGCATTTGTGTATATGGTGTTATTGACCACCAGTTCAGAGCAGATTTGGGTGTTACCTTTGAGATTGTGGGCATATGTGAAGAAGGCCTTGTGATTGTCCTTAGTGGATGTGGCCAATTTGGACTCGAAGTTAGCCTTAGAGGTTACAAAACATCCTATATTCATGTCTATTACTGTCATTATTTAAATTACTACAATTGACACTGATTAATTTATGGTGCTTTTCTTCCTGGGCCTCAGATGAAAAGGGGCATTTAGCCCACTCGGACTTTTCCATTCAGCAAATGCAAACAAAATAAAATAAATAGATACACATTTGGTGCAGTACTAATCACCATTTAATGCGAATAAATGTAACATAATGAGACATGGCAAAAAAGATAAAAATTATGATTAAAAAAACATTGGTCAAATCATAAAAAATAACACTTTCACTAAAGATCTAAGAACAGCAGTACACAGCAATTTAAAATTTGACAAGTGCATCCAACAAAGTTAGAAAAATACATTCTGTAACCTATCTAATTCTAATTGTTTACTCAAGAGAGCTCATTCTACCATTTTATGACATACTCCTGGAGATTCAATAAACTCCGTGTTGACTTAGCACAAAGCCTACATGGAGTTTACATGTTACTGCGATGAGCAGCAGTGCTAACTGCATATGTATGCTGCACATCATGCTTACACGAATACAAGTGCAGTATCATGGCCAGCAACAGTGTTGCCAGCCAGGAAACAGTGTAAAGCAGCACAAACACCTGCAGACATGCAGACATGTTTACCTACGGTCAAACTAGTTCTGCATGATTGTGCAGACAGCCGCAATGACTACCAGGGTTTAATTTAAGGTAATTAATACATTTCTGGCACATTATATTAAAGTGTAGTCAGTGCAGAGTGCAGTACAAACATGTTTTATGCATACTGAAATAAAGGTTTGGAAGTGATCATCAAGGGTACATAGACTGCATTATAAATACACTATTCTTGGGAAGTATGTGTATTGAAATGGATCATGCACACGAATGGTACGAATGAAGAAAGAGGAAGAGGACAAGGGAAACATGGTAATGTACACCAGATAAGGGCATGTCAATGTATGTACAACACAAAGACAAGACAGTTATAGCATGAACATTAATCACATATATACATAATACAGTGCATACTACTGTTTACACCACCTGTGTGGGTATAGTCATATCATCACACAGTTATTGTCTATTATGTGACCATCACACAAGGTCACATACCAATGGAGATGATTGCTTGTGATATAATCATCCTGACATGATCACTGGAGAGATCATTTTTCAAGGACAGTATATACAATAGGCGGTATGTGTATATTGTGAAGATGTGCAAAATGAGTTGCTGGAATATGAATGTAATGTCAGCATAGGTCTCAACCAATCAGGACACATAGCAACAGGCTCATGCACAGCAGTAGACAGAAGCATGCACAATCATGTACAATATCAGAATAATGCCACCATTAATCTGTGTCATTGACATAAAATATGTGATGGTGAGTTATTAACATGTTCTGCATGAACACACTTGCACCACTGTAATAATTTGTCAGTAATCTATAATGGAAATCAAATGCACCTTCCTGAAAAATTACCACTTTTTGGAGGTGTTAAGAAGGACACTGTTGCACCTGCAGTTTATATTACAAGCAATCCTGGCTAGATAAGGGATTAGCATGACACATATGCCACAATCCACACTTGCAAGAATGTAACCCATGCCATCAATGTTGTCAATGAGCTAAGTATTTACAGGGTGCATCACAAGAAGACGTATCACATATGCATATTGTATAACATCATGAAAGGAAGTCTGCACTATCAACTCCTAATGGTTATACATCACAAAGAATATTTATGTATGAACAACAAAATGTGTGGAAGCACACTGTGGCAAAAGTGATATACTTGAGTAAATCAACCCTGGAAGATGTGAGGTGAGGTATATGCAAAAGGGTGTATTGTACTCAATTATTGGAGTGATGATGGCTGACAACAATGGGACTATAATGTCCTTTGATGTGGATGGCCTGTCCATACTTATGAGTTTTGCTACATACAAGGTATTTGTCACCACTGTGGGCACGTGCTAGTGGAAGTTCCACATACTATTTATCTGAGTACCATGGTCAAGTACCCACTTCATCTGATCATAGGGGTGTGCTGTCTATATTGTAATCAGTTTGTGTATTTGCTTTCATAAAGGAACTAATCATGATCTTTGCCCATCTACTGTATCTCCATGGCTCTGGCAACAATCCTTTGTGTGATCTAATACTTTCCACATTGTACCAATGCCATTTTTGGATTCAATGATTGTCCACAATTTGCAGTTGTCCACAAAGCTGTTTAGACAAAGGATGTGTAAGTTTGTCTTGGCTTCTGAGACTTAAATATTGAACAGGAAAGGTAATGGTACAGAATTCAGAAGTATGGACCTGGTCACTGGAGGTGACTTCACACACTTCGATATTATGTGTCCTGTATGTGATCCATTTGTCTACCCACTTGGTGACGTTGGTGTTTTTGCCCACTTGAGACAGTTTCTCTCTAATACTTGAGTGTGGATTTGTATTAAATGTCTTGACCAAGTCAAGTTACACAGGATGATAGTCTTTTCCTCATGCATGCCTTTGGTGACCTTCTTGAAGATGTCAAACAGATTTAACAGACATGATGTAACCTGAACAAATCAAACATGGGTTTGGTACTCAGCTGGTTTATGATGAGTCATTGGTCTGCCTCAGAGATGAGGAAAGTCAGGATTATGGGTATATAAGTCCCTGCATCAGGTGATAGTGCCCCCCCTCCATTCAGATGGATGACAGTTGTAGTACATCCTTCTGCAAGAACACAGACTATCTGGAGGCTGTGTTAAAGTAGGGATCTAACTGTTTCTGTTATGTCAAGTTTTAAGTCATGCTAGGCAACCAGGGATGCTGTCTATGCCCATTGATTCTGTGTTTTTAGCCTTAGAGGATTCACAGATGAGCTGCTCTCCTGAGAAGATAAACTGAGTAATGTTTGCATGTATACCTGGAGGTAGGTGGTAGTAGAAGTGTCTCACATGCTGTTCTAAAATGGTCTCTTGAACGTGAATTACCTGAACAAACACACAAACACACACATGCTCGCACTCATGCATGCACTCATACATGCAAACAAAGGTATGGCATCTAGATCCAAGGAAGTAATTGTTCCACTGTATTCAGCATTCATCAGACATATCATTGAGTACAATGCCCCCTTTGGTATGTACCTAACCAGTCAAATCCAATAACTGAAAAATCCACATAGGTTCATCGCTAAAAGAATACATGGCATAAGCAACATGTTCTATACAGACTGCCTTAGGGCCCTATCCCTCTATTCTGTCTCCTACAGACTGTTGAGAGGAGATCTATGCCTGGCATACAAGGCATTGTCCACCCCTACTTTGATGGACCTCCTGCATATCTGTGAAACAAACAGCACCGGAATTACCTGTTCTAAACACTTAAACCTTGCCTGTGAGATATATATATATATATATATATATATATATATATATATATATATATATATATATATATATGGCCTTCTGGAGTGACAGGTATGTATTGTTTCATCTCCCAAGACCCTGCTTACACTTATTAAGGGTACCAGAACTTGTCAGAAATTTGGAATGCATGGCTAGGCTTAAAAAGGCCCTTGTGGTTGTTAGCCTAGTAAACACATATGAACCTATATGAACCTATGAACAAACACACACACATACACACACACACACATTCACAAGCTCACAGCAGTGAGACTAGAACCCCTACCTATCTATATAAGACAGTACTTAATGCAAGCGTGACATCACAAGTCTGCCTTTTATAGTGTGACACTCCTACTAACACCATCTTCTCACAAACATATACTTCTGATGTCATCAGCTATAAAGTTTCACTTTATAGCTGATGACATCAGCAGTATATGCTTGTGAGAAGAAGATGGTAGTAGGGGTGTCTCACATGTTCTAAAATGGTCTCTTGAATGTGAATTAACGGAATACAAAGATACACTCACAAGTTGACCACAGTGAGAGCAGAACCCCTACTACCTATCTACAGAATATAGTACTTAAAGCAAGCTCCACAGCACAAGTGTGACTTTTACAATCCTGCTGAACAATTTATAAATGGATGGCATCATCACTGGATGTTTGAGAGAAGATGTTGAGAAGTCCATATGAAATGGATGTGTAGGCATGTACGACTGTCAAAATATTTTTTCCCATGGAATTGGATTGCTGACAGTAGGATACAGACTCATGCTCTTCTGACTACACATGACAGTTGACTGCATTGAGAGTAGAAATTCTACCTAACTATTTACACCAGCTATAGAACTCAGTACTTAACACAAGTGCCATGGCACAAGTCTGACTTTTACACTGTTGCTGGACAATTTATAGTGGACAACATCATCACTGGATGTTTGAGAGAAGATGTTGGGAGGCTTGTATGAAATGGATGTGTAGGCATGTATGACTGTCAAAATATTTGTTCTCCATGGGACTGGATTGCTGACAGTAGGATACAGACTCAGGCTCTTCTGACAAAACACACAGACACACATACACACCAGTTGACTGCAGTTAGATTAGAATCCCTACCTAACTAGTTACACCAGCTACAGAACTCAGTACTTAATGCAAGTGCCATTTCACAAGATTGACTTTTACACTGCTGCTGGACAATTTATAGTGGACGACATCATTACTGAATGCTTATGAGAAGATGTTGGGAGACCTGCATGAAATATCTGGGGAAGCATGTATGACTGTCAAAATATTAGTTCTGCATGGGAATGGATTGATGATAGTGAGATAAAGACTGATGTCTGTCTGACTATGCACACACATTTACATATACATAGAGACAAACACACAATGTGACTGCTGTGGTAATTTAACCTACATGTAAGCATTTTTTTCCATCTGCAGAATACAGTAGTTAATGACTGCACCATCCCTAAAGTATGTTTTGCCTTATCATAGTGGTTTTTATAAATGATGCCATCATCCTTATATGATGTGGGTAACATATCCTGTTATGAGAGTGGTGTGCAAAGTGAGGATTTTGTATTTCCTGTTGTGTTTCCAATGTGTAGATATACATTAAAAGACAGCTCCTCAAACTAGATGCAAAAAGCTGTCAGGAATGCATATAGCAGAACTGAGACATATGCAGCTGTTTCTCAGTATGTTGTGTACATTACACAGTTACTGTCACATGCAGACACACACATGTGCTCAGCATGGATGCAATTTTGTATGTACATACATGCATTTATATTTGTGAAGAATTGATAGCCACATTAATACATGTATAAAACAATCTTAATGTGTATTCTCAGTATAAAGGTTTAGATGATGTAACAATGCAGGTGTGCTATTTATTTCTGTAGTGTAACTGACATTTAAAAACTATTACTGACATACCCATTTTCACTGCATGGGTGCAGGACACACATGAGTCTGAGTAAATCGGTTTCAATCAGTAAGAAGTGTCTTCCCTTTAATTGTGTTTTTACATGGATTATAATGGGATGAAGAGTAACAGGTCAGTAAACATAATAATTCATGACAATCAGCTCTTAACAAGCAACTGGTCTGCATGATCAATGACAAAGTGTTTGCACATGCGAGATTCACATTTGACTACCACTTGAACTTCAGAAGTTCTTACGTATATGGGCTAGGTTAGAAATAGCTGACAAATACTGTGGTGTTCAAAATGTAGTTTATACTGCAAATGTGTCATAAATTTTATGAAATTAAGGACTATTAGTATCGCTTTCCCTGTTTGCGAGGGGTTAAGTGCCGAGCAAATGTGATTCTCTGCTTTACTGAGAAAATACTAAAAGTTCTATTGGTCTGCCTTCCTCTGTGCAAACATACAAAGTGGGCAGGCACAGCAGTCAGCACTTTGGACAGTAATGAGTATAATAAAAATACCTGCTGCCTAGCTGTCTCTGTGGCATCAGGTATAACAGCAGTGAGCTTTTATTTTGAGCACAGATGATACAGGGTTCGACTCCAGCTCAATCTATTTTTTTCATATATTAAATAATTATATGTGATATTTTTTGCAAATGTGAGATGGAATGACTACAGTGAAGTACTGAATAAAAATGAACACTACTCAGTTTATGTCAACAGTACACATATGGATTAGCATATTTATACATTCATCAGTCTAAATAAATATTATAGGAAATATTAAAAATTAGTGCCTTTATTCTGCTTTAACTGTTTCCTTAGTGCAGTGGGTTTAAGCAGCATTGAGCAGAGGTAACCGCACCATTCCATAGGACATGAAAAACCATTCACCATCGCTCAGCAATGGTGTGAGATTCAAAAGATGCAACAACGTATCTTTTTTGAAACTGACAATGTCTGCCTATTGTCTGCAGGAATTCTGGACCTGCAGGTGTTGTGTGTTAGCTTGCTGACTATCATTCAACTCCGCTTAGCATGTTTGTGTAATGGAAAGCAAAAGCTGTAACAAGTTATTTTATGAAATTGACAATGTCTACTTGTTGTTTGGGTCAATAAACCATGTTTTCACTGAGGTGAGCAACGTGCAAATGAGATTAACAAAGCCTAACATATAATTATTGTGAAAAAAAAGTGTTTATTAGTTTTCATCACTAAAGGATAAATGTGGGACTTGAACCTTGGTCTACATATACTATGTGCTATGTAACTCATCATGTTTACCAGGTATGCTACACACACACTTGAGTCACAACTTTTATTTATGCTGCCTTTATCATAGAAGCAGCTTCCATTCATTTTTTTATTTATTTCTCCATTTCGCTATATTTGCACTAAGTCATGTGTCATGCAAATAATATTTTAAAAAAAGGAAGCAAAAACAATATTACAAAATACATTTTAACACACCTTGCAGATTTTTACACAAGTCTGGATTTGAACTGTCAGGCTAATGGAACTACAAAACACACAAGGGTTGTCTTATCTCTCTCTGCCACAGAAACATTGGTCATACAAGCAAGTCTTATTTCCTCCACAGTATTAACAAGACATATAGACTTGTACAGTCTCAGTTGTTTGCACGTGTAGCCTACGTATTTAGTGCAATGAGTGGCATGTAACCATTTATGAATACTGTTTGCACCAATGCAGCTCCATCTTCTCTTTGTATTATGTTCATTCTTCTCTTATCAGTGCTGTACCCTCATACATGTAGTCTATGGGGCATTTTATACCATTGTCATTAAAATGTATGATAAAATTACATGACAGTAAAATACAGTTTTCACCCAAGGGAGTATAGTTTGGTTATTGGTGAACTAAAATGGGAAATGTGTGCTGTTCACTTCCATTTAAAAGCTTGCTACAGTTATACACTTTGTAAGTGTATCCTGGGTGACATACACACTGCAGGTAAGGTAGTCTGAACTCCTGTTGTGTCTTCCTTCTCCCTCACACTAATCATTCACATTTGCAATCCATTAACAACTAACACTGAGGTAGTGCTTACACTATGTTTATAGCTGGTGCACAAAGTCAAACATTTGGGATTCAGCAATTCTGAGTTTACACCTTATTTGCCTCTTCACCGTACTCAGAGGCTTGAATCTACACTATAAAATAGTAAACGTGTAGCTAGGGAACTTGAAGGTGAGGAGAGCTGTGCATGTGGGGAACACAGAAGATTGCTATTTAATTTGATTTATCTGCACAGAAGGCATCTGATCTTGCTAAGGTATGATTGTATTTTTCAAGTACATGCTAGATTTGTTGACTTATTTCAAAGAAAAAAAAACAATATATATATATATATATATATATATATATATATATATATACATATATAATATGTATAGATTATATATATATATATATATATATATATATATATATATATATATATATATATATATATATATATATATATATATATATATATATATATATATATATATATATATATATATATACATATATGCACACACACACACACACACACATATATATATATATATATATATATATATATATATATATCTATAGGGTCTACTTTAGAACAATGAACAATCAGATGATCGAACGCTGTTAGAGTGAAGACTACATGCCGAACCGGCAAAATAGCAAACGGCCGGAACAGCGAATTTTTTCCCAGGGAAAGAAATTGCTTGGCTGACCATCCGGGTTTTGCCGTTTTCTCCACTGTAGTGCGATCTCGGACTTGGTATATTTAAGTAGGAAACCAAAAGAAACGGACTTGCTCGACGAAAGTATGATGGCACAAACCCATCAAAAAAACGAGTATCCACCTGGATAATACTCAACAAGGGTTTAATAAGACAAATCCACAAAGCGTAAAAAAGACAGTTTGAATTAAGCGCTTTCGTTTGGCTCCTGCCAAACTTTTTCAAAAACAGTTATACATCACTTCCTGTAGTTTAAATAAATAAAGTCAGTGATGTAAGCAATTAGGTTCATTCAAAAAATTAAAGAAATAGCATGTCTTAAAAGCTTTTAGCAATGTAGAACCAATACATGAAAATAATACTATAATACTGTAACAAACAATGCAAGTACTGTCTCAGTAAGCAAAACGCTAAAATCTATGCTACACAATTATTTGTATGGTTATCACAAATCTATATGAAACTGTGATAAAACATCAAACTAAATTTCTATGAAGTGTATAAAACGTACATAAAAAAATACATCAAAAATACATCCAAAGAATACATCAAAAGAAGCAGCGTATAATCAGTATTTGAAGAAAGTATGCTCACCACTACAAATCCTTATTCAAAACAAGTCCAAATTGTGTGGAATATATGCATTAAACCAATAGATGTTTGTATGTGGAAGTAAAATGTCCCTTAAATATCTCATAATGCTAGCGAATGTGCGCTTGTATATAAAAGCGCTCAGCCCATATTCGTAAGGTTTTAACGCTAGCCTCTGAAAATATACAATAAAGGTAATAATTATAGTTGTTTATTTATTCCATGAGTGATGTTCAAAATATAAATTATACATTATATGTGTGTTTGTAAATACTTGATGCCCATAGTTATATAAATGTGTAAATAATTTCTTAGTTGACCATAACAATGTCTCTAAAATAGACACAATACGTTAGTGGTAATATCGTAATAGATATAAATCCAAAAAATGTATGTGCATGGAAATAAAACGTCCCTTAATGTCTAATAATGCTAGCAAATGTGTGCTTGTATATAAAAGCGCTCAGTCCATATTAGTGAGGTTTTAAAGCCAGCCTCTGAAAAAATGCAATAAAAGTAATAATGATAATTATTAGTTTATTCTATGAAAAATATTCAAAATGTAAATTTATAGATTGTATGTGTGTTTGTAAATACATGATGCCAAAGGTTATATAGATATGTAAATAATTTATTAGTTGGCCCACAAACAATAACTCTAAAAATAGACACAATGTGTTAATGGTAATATCGTAATAAATGATAAATAAATGAATTGAATGATGCATTAAGTTAATATTCATAAAAGTTTTAATTAATATTCCTTAAAATATATGAATATGAATATTCATTTTATTTTATTTTATTTTTATTTTATTTTTAATATAATTATAAAAGTTTTGTATTGAATATAAAATATAAAATTAAATAATTAAATAATTAATTAATAATTTATAAATTAATGAATTTTATAAATATTCTATTAAATTAAATTAAGAAACGCTTTATCTAACTAATGATTTCAATTTTAAAATACTACCAATAGATAAACAATTATTTAAACCTGGCCAATAATTGGCATTCAACCTTAATTGCCATTCTAACTCACATCTTTCTAATAGTAATTGCCAGGCCCCACCTCTAATGTCTACCTTCAGGACATCCAACACTACAAATTTAAAGTTGTGCGATGTATTTGTACTAATGTGTTTGGCTAAAGCATTTAATTCATTTCCATCTCTTATGGCCCTTATGTGTTCACCTATACGTTCTTTTAATTTCCTTTCTGTTTTACCTATGTAGAATGAGGTACAACCATTACATAGGGCACAATACACAACTTTTTCTGTATAACAGCAAGCTTTTTCCTTTAAACAAATCCTAATATTGTTTATCATCAATTCATTCGTTTCAAATACATAATTACAATATTTGCATCTACCACATCTAAAAGTTTTTCCATGTTTTGTTTTGTACGTGTTTTCCAAATGTTTTTTCAAGTTCATGCCTTTTTTGTACACTATAGATGGACTATTAGTAAAAAGAGAGTGCAATGTTGTATCCACCTTAATAAGCTGCCAATTCTTCCTTAAGATGTTGTCTATAGAAGTGCTGTCTGAATTAAAAGTTGTAATGAAACTCTTAGTAAATGGTAACATTCCTGTATTGTTTGGTGTTTCAGTATCAATGTGAATCATTGTAGTATGATTATTAGTGTTGTTGTCCGAATTTACCACATTTGAACTCGATACATTTAATATAGTCTTGTCTACATGATTTAATAAAGGTATGAAGTGTAAATTATCTCTTTTATCAATTACTTCATTCATAATATTATATATTAAATTGTCAGGATAACTTCTACTTTTAAACATGTCACACAAATTAAGACATTCAACTATGAAGTCATCTCTTTTACTAACCATTCTAGAAACCCTAACAAATTGGCCCTTTAAAACAGCTCTCTTCTGAGTGTAAGGGTGGCAGCTGTTGAAATGTAATAAACTATTACTGTATGTCTCTTTTCTGTATATTTTTGATTTGAACTCTCTATTCATAGTGTCCTTTTCCAGTAAAACATCCAAATAAGATATGAAAGTGGAATTTATGGTGGCTGTAAAATTTAAAAAGGTAGTTGTTGAGTTAATATAGTTTAAAAATTCATGTAATTTATCACTATTACCATTCCACAAAATAAATATGTCATCCAAAAAACATAAATAAATTTTACAAAAGTTAAAAAATATTGAATTAAAAACGTACGTCTTCTCCCACATGTACATTACTATGTTTGGATAAAGGCCTCCACACGGTGAACCCATAACCACTCCTTCACTTTGCAAATAAATGTTGTTGTTAAAAATTATAAAATTATTCCTTAAAATAATGTCAATAAGTTGATCAAACAAATTGATACTTGTTTGATTTAAACCCTTTTCATCCAAAAATGAATTAATCCAATCTATGCCAGTATCATGAGGAATAACAGAATATAAATCTTTGACGTCAATAGTGACAAATATATCATTCCCATTGTATTCAGTAGAACCAATAGTAGATAAAAAGTCCCATGAATCTTTCAATAAATGTTTTTCCATGTATATATACTTTTTTAACTTGTTGTCAATAAATTTTGCTATAGGATTTGTGATGGACCCCTGTGCATCCACAATAGGTCTAAAAGGGGGGTTTTCTAAATCTTTGTGGATTTTAGGCACCCCAAACATTGTTGGTGTCCTGGGGTGACCAATATTCAAGTAATTAAATTCATCTATGTCAATAAAACCTTCAATAAATAGATCATAGATGATACCTCTAATACGTCTATAAGCCGTGTTGAGTTCATTTAATGAACTCAACATGTATGTTTCACTGTTTAATATTTTTTCTAATGCATTATTATAGTCGTAAGTATTGAATATAGTCATCCCGCTCCCCTTGTCGGGTTTTATAAATCTAATATTTTTTGCCTCCTTTAACATATTTAAAGTACTATACTCATTTCTTGACAAGTTATAATTCTTATTCCTATTACTGTGTGCATTAAGAGCACGAAAATCAAGTTCACACATTCTTTCAAATGTATCCGATGTTGGATGAAGAGGAGGGTTAAAGGAACTAGAAACATATAATGGTTTCATTACTTGATCATTGTTGTGAAATAATAAACCTAAATTTAATTTTCTGATGAATAATTTCAAGTCAATAATGGAAGACACCATGTTCATTTTGTTGCTAGGAATGAACGTCTGACCTCGTGAAAACAAATCACAAATATTGTGATCAAAAGTAAAATCAGAGTAGTTGTACACAGTGAAATCACCAGTGGTATTAGAGTACGTAATGGGCTTCTGATTAGTCGACATGCCAAACGACATATCGCACTCTAGTGCCCCCTCCATTGAGCCCTGTTGTTGTTGTTCCTCCCTCTGGAAAAACTTCCACGTGTGTAAGTCTGATTATTTTCATGTATTGGTTCTACATTGCTAAAAGCTTTTAAGACATGCTATTTCTTTAATTTTTTGAATGAACCTAATTGCTTACATCACTGACTTTATTTATTTAAACTACAGGAAGTGATGTATAACTGTTTTTGAAAAAGTTTGGCAGGAGCCAAACGAAAGCGCTTAATTCAAACTGTCTTTTTTACGCTTTGTGGATTTGTCTTATTAAACCCTTGTTGAGTATTATCCAGGTGGATACTCGTTTTTTTGGTGGGTTTGTGCCATCATACTTTCGTCGAGCAAGTCCGTTTCTTTTGGTTTACGTTTGGTTTGTTTACACTCTTATTGTCTATATTTAAGTAGGAGGAGTGTGGGGTGTAGTGTTTAGTGTTTTTTTTTTTTTGGGAACAGTTCTGGTTGTTTGTTGTTTTGGATTTTCAACATTTAAGGGTTGATATAACAACGTTCGATCATCTGATCGTTCGTTGTTATAATATAGACCCATATATATATATATATATATATATATATATATATATATATATATATATATATATATATAGGTTCATAGGTTCATAGGTTGGTACTGGGCTATCTGCCTGAAGGCATATATTAGCCCAGCCACGCATTCACCGCCCCTTTAGTAGTAGTAGTTCCCTAGACCCTTGTACTACCAGCTAGTACCCTTGGCCCCTATCTAGTAGTGCTGTTGTTGTGATCCCCGGTGTGAACTTTCTGTTACCCATCCACTCATCAAGGTTCCTCTTGAAGAGTGATAGTGAGGGGCTCTATCTTATGTAGATCGGGACTCTGTTCCCTAGTAAGAGAAGTCTCTGCGAAGGGAATCTATCCCTCCAGCATGTTCTATTCATTGTTGTGTTGAGGTTTATATCCCTAGAGCATGTAGCTCGAGATTTGGTTTTGCTAAGATGGAGCATGTTCAACAATTCTGGGTTGGACATGGCTCTGTACGTTAGATATATATAAAGTGTATATATATATATATATATATATATATATATATATATATATATATATATATATATATATATATATATGTGTGTGTGTGTGTGTGTGTGTGTGTGTGTGTGTGTGTGTGTGTGTGTGTGTATGTATATATATATATATATATATATATATATATATATATATATATATATATGTAAGTGTGTGTGTGTGTATATGCATTACAAAATGGAACTTTATTTGTATGCACTTCGTATAGTTCACTGTTGGCATGTTGGCATTTTACGTTCTCAGATAGACAGTTCAGGGAAATGTAATGTTCTATATTGTCAGTGACACAGGATTGTTAGGCTTCTAAGATGGCCCATAGACACATTCAGGAGAGTGCTGGCACAGTGAGAGGTGACTGGCAATAATATAAAACTGACTTTTCTGTTGCAAATCCATATGCATATTTTGTGAGAATTGAGTTGAAAGCATTTATAGCAATTTAATTATGTGGTATTCCTTGGTTTGTATAAACTCATCTGCCTGTTGTTTTGGGGGGGGGGGGAGCCAAGCACCACTGATGCATTGCCACAATAAAAGTTGTGTTTCAAGAGGTTTGCTCTTGAAAATGTGAAGTCATTCAGTTCTTTCCATGGTAAACAATTCATTACACCACTGGTATTGTTTGTTTTGGACCAGACATTGGTTTGTGTGTGAGTGTGATATTGTACAATCACACAACCTAAAATTTTAATAACTCACATGAGTGTCTCCAGTGGTTAATGCTGAAAATATAATATGTGTGTATATAAGCAGGAATTTCATTATGTTGATATTTATGTATCCTCTGTTTTATGTCACATAGGATTATGGCACCCAACCATTTATATCCATGTAAACCCTCTTTCAGTGACTTGGAAAATGATGTCCTAGTGCAGGCATTCAGGCACCATGGTGCCTTTCTGCTTGAGAGAGGATGTGGGGATATGGCTGACAGAATGCAGATTTGGAACCAGATAGTAAATGCCATAGGGGGCACAGCAGGACTTATGATAAGGTGAATCATTGGGCCACTGATATGATCTCATCAGCCCAGAGAAGAGCACCTGGAGTTGCCTGTAAACAGCTGGTTATGGGGGGGTCTACTACAGAGCCATCATTGACACCAAATGAAGAGTTCCTGTCCACTGTCGGAGATCTAGAGCGGTCAGTGGAAACTGAACAACAACATGTGATTGATGCTGGGGCTGATGTTTCTGGAAGGGCAAGTATGTCCCAGGATGAGCTTCCAGATAAGCTTAAACATGTCAGTTTGTAAGATTTGCTTGTATAGTAAAACATTGTAAGTAATAATTCATGTTTTTTTTTTTTTTTGGATGAACCTATTGGTAAACTGATAGAGTTAATGGCACATGGGCTTTAGGTGGACATGTCAGCCAAGTTTTAGTTAAAAGTATTGTTAATAGACATACAGGCAAAAATTGTGTATTCACTGTCCCCTGTGTTATTACAATTGTGATGATTGCATCCTTATTTTGTTTTAATTCTTTCAGGACCATCCTGCCTAGCAGGTGTGGATTCATCTGCATATGGTAAGGCATACATTTTCATTTGATTATTGATGATTATTTGTCAGAAATATGCATTTATCCATATGTGTGAGGTGTGTGTCATGAGTGTGTTTATTGCTGTTCCATCTGTGATAGTGGCACCAGTGTTAGCTTATCATATATTACATTTTAGTGTAAGTATTAATTTCACTCCTGTGTTTGTTGTTTATTATCACAGGTGATCCTGATAGTGGAAGTGTAGGAATCTTACCACCTGATGTCAGAGTCCTGGTAAACTCTGATGATGATGGTGGCCAAACTAAGGCACAGTCAGGGAGTGCAGAAGTTGAATCGGATACTGAGGTTGACATTCTGCCATCCTCTGTAGTTCCATCAGACACAGCCAGTAGGCCTACGCATACCTATTCCAGTCAGCCTTCATTTACTGGAAAGGTGGAGGATGACACACTTGATCAGAGAAGCATGGTTACTGCAGTTTCAGTGCCAGTTGACTCTGGCCATAGCCAAAGTGTGGGTGAGGTGCCACACAGGAGGGTTGCTAGGGGTTCTTAAAGGAGGCCAGCTGTCCACCTTCCAGCTGATCCTGGTGTGTTTTTATGTGCCACTCGACAAATGTTTAGGGCCATCATGGAGGTGCAGGCACGTTTTAACAGGGCCCCTAAGGAAATGCTTAGGGTTGCAGATGTGGCACAGGCTGACATTTCTGACTGCCTCCACCATGTGGCCGATTCAGTGGATCCGATGAATGACACCATGGAACAGGCAGTGTCTGTGATGGAATGTCTGTTGGGAGGGGAACAGCAACCACGTGGACATAGGTCATTATCATCATCTGATTTTAGCCAATGTAGCCATGCCTGATCATGCTCCATTAGTGGCACTACTTCCACTGCTCTGTCAGTGATTGAGGTGTCCACGCCCAGAAGTGGTAGACCATGGGGTCATTGTCCTGGGCACACTTGTGATGAGAGCTGATCCAGCAGACATCAATCACGTTCAGGTAGAAGCAACACATCTGACCATGGACATGGATGTTCCAATGCAACTCCTTGCAGAGCCAGTTCTCATGGTCAGGGGTGACAAAGATAAACTGTTACCTCTGCCATGCAGAGCTCACACCTGTCCGACATACCTAGACATAGACCTAGCATGTTCTTGCAGACACTCACACATGTTTCATCTTCCAACATAGCAAATCAAAACCAAGAAAATCTAAAGGTATTACTGCTGAATGCTAGGAGTCTAAACAAAAAATTCCACTCCCTAGAAGCTCCTTTACCCTAGAGAATGCTGATGTCTGTGCAGTCACTGAGACATGGTTTAAAGCTATGGAGAGCACACCAACAGTGCAAGGTTATAATGCCTTCCACACATTTAGGCCAGCTACTTCACAGGCAGGAGCTAAAGGTGGAGGTGTCTCTATTTACATCAAAAATAAATATACTTCAAGGCTGATCAAACAGAACAATGCACTTGATGTGCTCCATGTTCAAATCACCATAGGTAAAATCCAATACCACTTCCTTGCAAACTACAGGACTCCTCTATGACTCAGGAAACCCATACTATGTATTTAAACTTAGAAACACTAACCATCCAACCCAATATCACATTCATGGGTGACTTTAATTACCCCACTATTAACTGGGAATCCTATATGACACCAAACATACAGGCACAGAGATTCCTGGATTTTGTAAACAAAAACTCCCTGGACCAGATAATCAATACACCAACCAGGGGTGCAACCATACTGGGCCTGGTCCACACTAATATGGGAGACTGCTACACACCTCCCTACTGTAATGCCTTCCCTGGTAAGGTCAGACCACAAAATGATCTCCTTTGAAGCAAAAATAAAACCTGGACCCCCAGGTAAATCTGGAATATTCAGGAACTATTCTAAGGCTAACCTCCTGCTATTAAGTGAGAATCTTGCAAAATTTCAAGCCCCCATAAACCCCGAGAACACTGCTGCCTATGCAGAACTGTTCACAGAATTTCTGTGAACAGGCATGTTACTAGCTACATAGAGGCAATTGTACCCACCAAAAAGAAGTACAGAACTAACTCAAAAAACAAGCCACCCTAGTGGAATCACAAAATCAATAGGTTGTATAACAGGAAGAAGAAAATGATGGCAAAAAATTAGGAGGTGCAGCACCCAGCAGGATAAAAGCACTCTCATCAAACTAAACAAATAACTTACAGGACAAATAAAGTCTACAAAAGCCAAATTTGAGGTAAGTTTGGCTTCCCTGGCCAAGGACAACCTCAAAGCATTCTTTAGCTGTGTCCACAACCTCAAAGGCAATGCACAATTGTGTGCAGAGCTCATTGTAAATGGAGCCACCTATAGTGAGCCAGAAGATATAGCAAACCTCCTGGCTGATAAATTCAGCTCCACCTTTACCCCTCTGTCTCCCTCAGCCTTCACTCAGGAAATATCATCAAATATAACTACCCTACTAGTACTAGAGAACAGGTCCTTAATGCTCTCTCTAAGACCAAAACCACTTGCATTAATGGGCCCAGACAATATGCCAGGATACCTTCTAAACAGCATGAAACATGACCTATCAGGCCCTCTGGAATTATTATTTAACTGAAGCCTCCAAAAAGGCTTCATGCCTCATGAATGGAGAAAGGCAACTGTCATCCCTCTGCACATAGATGGGCCATCTACAGACCCTGGAAACTACAGACCCATAAGTCTCACTAGTTTTATATGTAAAGCCATGGAAAGAATTATTCTGGAGATGATCAACAGAGATATAGTAAACCTCCAGACACTGGACCCAACCCAGTTTGGTGTTGTCAAGGGCAAAGCATGTCTATTCAACCTGGTGGGCTTCTTTGATAAGGTCACCAAAACAATGAATGAGGGCAAAATCGTTCACACTGCCTACATTGACCTGGCCAAGGCATTTGACACAATACCCCACTCAGGCATTGTTGACAAACTCAAGAGGTTAGCTACAAATCCGTATGTCATCTGGTGGATAGCCAACTGGCTCACAGACAGGACACAGGTAGTTAGAATTGGGGAGTCCACCTCTACAAAGAGGCCAGTCACAAGTGGAGTCCCTCAGGGATCAGTCCTTGGACGCCTCCTTTTGGGCATTTACTTCTCAGAAGTCAAAGCCAATGTCAGTGGTCACTGGTTGACTAAATTTGCAGATGATTGCAAATTAGGAGCTTTCATTCAATCTCACACTAACACAAATGTTCTCCAGGAGGGGCTGACACAGACAAACAACTGGTATTAGAGCCATGGACTAAAACTAAATGCCAAGAAATGCATAATAGTATCCTCTGGGAAGTCATCCATCCCTGGTAACTGTCATATTGACAACATACCCCTTAGAATTAACTCAGTAGTCAGGGACTTAGGGACATACATACATCGATAATAATTTAGCATTTGACCTTCACATGTCTACAGTGGTGAGGAAATCATTGTATGTTCCGTAACTTATAAATAAACAAAAGTATGGCATCTAAGTCCAAGGAAGTCATTGTTCCCCTGCATTTGGCATTCATCAGAACTATCGTTGAGTACAGCGCCCCCTTTGGTATGTACCTAACCAGGCATATCCAACAACTGGAACATCCACAGAGGTTCCTCATTAAAGAATACAGGGTGTAAGTAAAATGTCCTCTGCAGACCATCTCAAGGCTCTATCCCTGTATTCTGTCTCCTACAGGCTTTTGAGGGGCAATCTATGCCTGGCATACAAGGCATTGTCAGACCCCACTCTGATGAACCTCCTGCATATCCACAAAACAAACAGCACCAGAATTACCTGTTCTAAAGACTTAAACCTTACCTGTGATACAAATAGGACCTGCTGGACAGATAGGTATTGTTAAATAAAAACAAAGATAACAACACAGAAGGCTCAGATGCAAAAGTTTACTAGTGTACACCAGGAGGCAAAAAACGTACAAGTACAGAATTTTGTCTGACATGATGCAGGAAGTACACAATTTTATATAGGTTTACATTCAAGCTGTGCCCACCTTACTGACGTGGTTAGTCACAGGGCACCTACATCACTATGGTCTACAATATTCTATTCATAAGAAAAGCTGATGTTATACATTTTAAAAGTTTTCCCATGGGAATAATACAGCCTTGCAAAGCACCTGGTCAGTTATAATGTCTTTCTGTAAATGTTACTCCTTCAAGGTTTCAGGCCTGCTCGAATACAATAGTTGGTTCAGTCTTGTAATACACTTCTTTGTTCTTCTTGCAACATTACTTCAGCAGCTGTGTCTTATCTTGGTAACATTCACAAGGCCAATTGTCCCAGAGGAAGGAAGAAGATCAATGCTTTATACATTTAATTTCCTGACCCAGCAGATAATCATTAGTGAAAAACATAAGCTTGCTGAGCTGGCTACTGCCAGGGTCAGAGTTCAAATACACTGCAGCTCCAAAGCTTCAAGCAATTACATGTATAATCATTCTTATTGCCATATTGTAAATAGAATAAAATGCATTATATACTTTTTGCTTTTTAACTAACACTTTATATGTGTTCAAATACATATTTTTCTAACATTTTCCTCCCTTTTAATACTTTTTATTCTATTCTGAAATATAAACAATGTTATATCATCCCCTAGCCTTCTCCCTTAAGGACTTTCAACTAGGCAAGTCATTTAGTTTATACTTCGGAAAGAGTTTCGTCTGAAATTAATTGTTCCAATTCAATGTCTTGGTACAAAGTTTCAGTTACAGATATATCAATAAAATCTTTGATCAATCTTTTCATGCAGGGGATCCCACAACAGACACATGCTCCCAATAGGAGCAGACCAACACAAATAGCAATCAAGATGTTCATTAGGATGGAACCCCACCCACCAAACAGACTCTGGAAAAATTTTGCCAGTGGGTTTGGGCCTGGTTCAGTCATGGCCGATACCTGCTGTATTACCTCTAGGTGGTCATTAATTTCATGTCGATTGTCTGGTATAAATGCACAGCATTCTTCTTTGATAAGCGCGCACGTACCACCTCTCGCCGCTAGGGTGAAGTCAAGAGCCATTCGGTTTTGTAGCACAACAGTTCTCATCGCATTCAGTTCATCAGTCACTAGTTCGAGAGCAGAAAAAGTTGCGTTACTCATTACTTTGAGAAGTTTCGACAGCTTTCTCAACTCCCAGATCGATTTGACTGCTCCATATGCTGGAAGTATTCCAGCCCAGGATATAACACTGTCACTCAAGTCCATATGAGTCAATTTTTCTTTATCTCTTACAGAATGATGGTCCTTCCAACCAGCTTTGATTTTTCCCACTGGGTTCACAGGTTTTCCGATTGGACCTTCAGGTTTCCGGGCTACATCTCTCACATTTCGTATCTTACCTAGAGGTAATTCTGCAGTATGCCTTATGGCCAGAACCAGATAACCCAAAAAACAACTGCCGGACCAATTCTCAGGTAGCCATTTGTATGCCTTTTTCCCACAAACAAAATAACAGTTTTCTACTTTAGTACTGATGCAGGTTAATTCTGAATGAAACATTTTCTTGTCTATAACAGACAATTGTTTGTGTAAAACAGGATTTCTCTGCACATCACTTAATGTTGTTTTCATTAAACTCAAATATGAATCATAATTTGTGTTACAAACAGTGCCTTTATCTTTAGCTTTAATATAGCATTTGTAAGATATGGTTATATTACAGTTACTCCAACCCACTTGAAGTGTATCATTTTTGTAAAAACATACAATTCCCTTCTGTGTAATAGGCAAATACAATGCAATTTTGTCCTGTGATCTTACAGATCCTGTATCAAAAGTAAATTCTCCCAAGTCTCATTTATCCCCAAGGGGACAGCGGACATCAACAGTCCTCCATATGCTGTTGGTATAGCAGTACAAACCCAGCAATTTGAAATGTTCATAGTCTCTACATATACACGCTTCATAGCTAGGTATGTGTTAAAGTTTGGATGCCAGTCTATAGACAGTTCATCACGTCTCTCCACTTTCACTTGTGTGGTTACATGTAGGAAAAACCACAACAAAAGGAAGGTCATCACAATCATAGTCAATAAATGCATAGTCAACAAGATGATTAAACAACATCTTTGGGGTTGATCTGTATTTTTACTCGTTTTGCTCTTGGCCATCCTGCCTTTGTTGTGTGTCAGTCACAAAATGTTTATCAAGTTGAAAATTCTTTACCGGTTTACAGTGCGTCAGATGGACCCAGGATGACCTCTCAGCAACTTTGACTGCAGTAGGCATCACCAACAGTACCTGGTATGGTCCTTCCCACTTTGGACTCGCCCAATTCTTCCTCTTCGTAACTTTCAATCACACCCAGGACCCCGGAGTCAGCACTGCTTCCAACGGTCTGGTCTGTCTTTTATCTGAAAAAGAGTTCAACTGCAAAACAGTTTTATTTGTTAACAGTTTCCTCATATAGCTAGCTAATGAGCTGTCACCCTCTAGTTCTGCAGGCATGAGAGCTTTCCATTGTGGCACATAATATGCCCTTCCAAATATCACTTCAAAGGGGGTCAAACCCTTTACGTTTGGAACTGTTCTCATGTTCAGCAGTGCCAAAGGCAAACAGCAAATCCAGTTCTTCTGTGTTTCGCTTACTAACTTCCTCAACTTGCTTTTTAAAATTCCATTGTACCTTTCCACCAGTCCTGCAGACTGTGGGTGGTAAGCACAATGATTCTTCAAGGAGATCCCAAAGAATCTCCCAAGTTGGTGAATCGCCTGATTAACAAAATGTGTCCCATTGTCACTATAGATTCTTTCCGGTATGCCAAATCTAGGAATTATTTCTTTTATTAGGGCCTTTGCCACTGTTGCTGCATCCGGATTTTTAGTTGGAAAAGCTTCTACCCATTTGGAAAACATGTCTATAATTACTAAACAGTATTTTTCCCTTCACATTTATTCAATTCTATGAAATCCATACAAATAGTGTGGAACGGATATGGTGGTATAGGAAAACTCCCTTGCTTGGGTTTGAATGCCCCTTGTGCATGATGTTTGTTACAGATATGACATGCTGCACAAAATTTTTGTGTATAGTTTGTGAATCCATATGTTTGGAATATTCGATTTACTAACTGTACCATCCCCCCTGTTGAGACATGGCACTGCCCATGGCTCAACAAAGCTGCATATCTAAATAAATTAGATGGCAATATTGTTTTTCTCTTTGGAGACATACAGTCCATTTTCGAGGATTGCACCTCGTTTCTCCCATTTTTGTTTCTCTGCTTTTGTAGTTAATGTATGCATTGTTTTTAACATTTCTAGATCTAAAATCTCAGAGGGCTGTAATTCCTCGGTTAAAAGTAAAGTTTCTGAGTCTGAGGCTGCTTGCTTTGCAGCTGCATCAGCTTTTGCATTTCCTTTTGAAATTGTATCCTGTTGTTTTGTATGAGCTAAACATTTACAAATAGCTACTTTAGTAGGTAACTGAATGGAATCTAACAAGTTCAAAATAAGTTGCGCATGATTAATCGGTTTACCATTAGATGTTATCATTCCCCTATTTTTCCATTGTTGTGCAAAAACATGCACTGTAGAGAAAGCATACTGACTATCAGTATATATGTTCACACATTTATCTTTCGCTAGAGTGCAAGCCCGTGTTAAGGCTATCAGCTCTGCTGCTTGAGCAGACAGGTTATGCTGTAAGGGTTGGGCTTCTAAGATCTCTGTATCTGTGACTACTGCATACCCTACTAGATTTTTCCCTGTAGGACCCTTTCTGCAGGAGCCATCCACGTAAAATGTCACCTCGGCATCATCCAAGGGCATATCAGTGAGGTCTTGTCTGGGCAAAGTTATTTGTTCAATTTCCTGCAGGCAGCTGTGCGGTGTGCCATCCACAGGAGTCGGAAGTAACGTTGATGGATTTAATGTTGTACAACGTTCAATTACCATATGAGGTTGGCTTAGCAGTATGGTCATACATGAAAGATGTCTAGCAGGAGATAGATATGCTATTTTTTCTTGCAGTAAAATTATCGTGACTGCATGAGGCACTCTCAATGTGAGAGGGTGGAATAATACCACTGAGGCCGAAGCCTGTACTGCCATTGCAGCTGCGACTACTGCTTGCACACAGTGAGGCAACGATCGTGCCACTGGGTCTAACTGTGATGAATAGTAAGCTATGGGGCGTTGCTTATCCCCATGCTGTTGCGTCAGAACTGACGTCATGTATCCCTGTTTACAATCTACGGTCTGAAAAAATCTTTTGCGGTAATTTGGAAGTTCTAAAACTAATGATGAAGCTATCAATTGTTTTAGTCTGCAGAAAGCTGTTTCTGCTTCAGGTGTCCATTGTAATACATCTTGTGCTGCCATTGGTGTTTTATATATTAAATCAGCCAGTGGAGCAGATTCTAAAGCATAGTTTGATATCCAGCTTCGACAAAAATTAGTCGTTCCCAAGAAAGACATCATTTCCTTCTTGGTTGCTGGTTTAGGTGCCTGTAAAATTGCTGTTTTTCTGTCTTTGTCTAATATTCTACCTTCATTGGATATTACATATCCTAGGTATCTAACCTGTTTTCTCCAAAGTTGTAACTTACTTTTGTTTACTTTGTGTCCCTGTGCTGCTAAAAATTTCAATAATGCTATCGTATCCTCCCTGCATTGATGCTGGGTGGGGGCTGCTAGTAAAATGTCATCTACATAAAGTAGAATCTGACTACCTCCTGGTGGGGTAAACCCTGCCAGGTTGCTTGCCATTTCTTGTGCAAATATCATTGGACTTTCACAAGATCCCTGCGGTAGCCGAGTATAGGTATATATTTTACCCTGAAATGTAAATGCAAACCAATACTGGCTATCAGGATGTATAGGTATTGAAAAGAAAGCATTGCTTATATCTACCACAGTGAAATATTTTTGTTGTGGCTTCAAATCATTCAACAAGGTGTGTGGGTCTGGCACCGTAGGTGCTCTGGGTATTATTGCATTGTTTACAGCTTGTAAATCCTGTACCATCCGCCATTCCCCGTTTGCTTTTTTAACAGGAAATAGAGGGGTGTTACATGGTGAATCAAGAGATTCTACCAGTACTCCTTCCTTGAGTAATGCTGCTATTATAGGCTTGATTCCTTGCTCTGCATCTTTCCTCAAGGGGTATTGTCTTTTCTGTAGTCTAAATGCTGATTTTGGTGTAATAGTTACTGGTCCTGCTGTTTGAATAAGTCCTACATCTGATTTGCCTGTTGACCAAAGAATGTTTGGTATGTCACGCAAGGCTTTTTCCTCTTCTTCTAATAAGAATGCTAATCAGCTGTCTTCACTAGTTTGTAAGTGTACAGCTGGATGCGTCTGTGTTAGCCAATTCAATTTCTGTTTTTGTATTCCCTGCTCTGATAATTCTAACTCAGTTTGTTTTTCCCATCTTGTTACTTTTTCTCCTAAGTCCGCCCATTTCATATTCTTGTTTTTTGTTAAGCTAACATGTGGTAGTCAATTAGATTTGTACAGTGTCATGAATTCCTGAGGTAGTGAACAGCTTACCACACTGTTTCCCTCAGTATCCCAATACAAGGTTCGTAATACTAATCTGTTAGCAGGATTTTTGAATAATTCTTGCTCATATTCTTTATCAGGTCCTTGCATGCTACAGTAGTATAGAGTACAATGTAACAAATGCTGTTGGTCAGTGTCAAGGGAGGGGGCCTTACTGATGGCTACATTCATCAGTTCCTCGGTTACAGCCCCTGGACCAGTCGTAACTAGGTCCTGGCTGTACCAGTAAAAAGTTTCACCCTCCGGTCGCACCACAAAAGTATCCATTTGTCTTTGTGCCTCCATACCCTGCATAGTGGGAACTACCGCTATGCCAAATATCTGCATAAGATCTCTTCCCAGTAAGTTTACTGGACATTTTGCAAAAACTACAATTTTACTTTTCTGAGTCATACCCGAAACAGGGTCAGTTATTGCTATATCATGGGGAAGTGGCTCCCTATATAGCTGTCCATTTGCTGCTTTCACTAATATATAATCAGGTGATTCGGAATATTCTGGTAACTTTGAGTGGTGTATCAAAGTCCGTGAAGCTCCTGAGTCACACAGGAATTTAACTTCCCTTCCTTCCACCAGAAGTGTAACTTCCGGTTTTGTGTCTGCCAGATAGAGCTCCAAGCTCAGTAATGCCAAATCTAAAATTTCACTTTCTTCATCCTCTACATCTGCTTGCACTTCCTCTGTTCCTTCCACTACATTTACATTTGTCCTTTGTTTGCCTTTCCTGATGATTTTTGACTTTCATCACTATCATATAGTCAGTCCTCATCACCCTTGCTTTCTGTAGTCACCTTTTTATTTAGCCTGCAATCCCTTGCTAAATGTCCTTTCTTTCCGCACTTAAAGCACTCACCTTTCTTTTTTCTCTCTTCAAAATCTTCTGACCTTTTGTCAGATTGTCTATTTCCCTGGGCATTTTTCTTACCCTTTTTACCTGACTGTACTACAAAGACCTCAGCTCCGTCTTCAGCTGTGAAGACCTGTGTCTTCTTTTTCTTTTTACTATTAAAGTGTCTTTCAGCATGTCTAGCATATTCAAGTAAGGCTTGTAGCCTACTTGTTCGATGATCTATCATATGTTTTGTAATAAAGTTACTGATAGGTGCAATGCAACCTTTCAAAAACGCATTTTTCAGTTGCTGTTCATACGAGGTATCATGTGTCTGATTTTCAGGAATAGCCATACCACTATGGTTATTGAAACATTCCAATAATCTACCATAGTACCCATCTACAGTTTCATTCTCTTGTTGTATGCATTGATTAATGCAAGTCCAATCTGCTCTAGGTTTCCATTTTTCAGAAATTCGGTCTGTAAGACCCTTTACTCTGTTGTCTAGTTCTGCGTCACTATGTGGGAGTGGTTTAAGCTCTGCATTACGAGGATTCCAGGTGCCACAAATCATGTGCCAGTCTGGACCCACAATTTGTCTAACTACCTTTTCTACTTCTTCCCCATTCAAGTGGTAACTTAGTCTCATACCTTGTAAATCTTGTAAAAACTTTGTGTAATTAACTTTTGGATGAGGGATTCCCTCTGTAGCTTTCGAATATCTTCCGGTGTCCATGGTCTGTATACTAGAAGAGTTGGGTCCTGCCCTTCCTGTCCTGCCTGAGGATTTGGTACCTCGATTAGTGGACAGATTTCTTCCTCACTCTCCTCTAGTGTGTTTCTCCCTACTTGATATAAGTCTGTGTCCCCAAGTGTTTTACGTGTCCGGGACCTAGTTTCAATAGGATCTCTAACAAATGGTTTTAGTGTTCTTGTGACTTCAGGATAACGTGGAGGCGGACCAGCTTGTCCTCCTGCTTCATATCCTGAAAAAGGCATCGGATGGGGCGGGGGAGGAGGAGCCGTCGCTATTACTGTATTATTATCCTCTTTATCTAAAAATAACGTTTTAGCATTTTTAGTTTTTTGTTCCCTTCGGTTTACTTCCTTAATCCACCTGTGTGCCTGAGGAATGCCTAATCGCTGTTGTTTTTTTTGCCTGACCTTTTGCGTCAGATTTAAGTTGTTTTAAAAGTTTAACTAATGAAATTTTATTTAATTTGCCATCAAATCTGTATTTATTAACCCATTTTGTATAACACCTTACATAATCAGCTCGTTGTAATTGCATATATTTTGCGTCTTCAGTTAGGGGCGGATCTCGCGATGTTTTAATGCACTGATTTCCCATTCTAAAAGAAAATGTTACGTAACCCTTTTCACCACGTGGTATTTCAGTTCCTTACACAGTTTATCTAGAATAACTGCCTACCTTATTCGGTTTCCCTGATCCCTGACAAAATATACAGTAATTTCCTTTTGTCCCTGATCTGTATAACAAATCTTCTGACAATAGTATTTACTGCAACCTAGTCCCTGATCTAAAACAGAAAAAAGGCAAATATCTTCCTACCTGAGCCTCCTGAGTCGACCAGTTCGAGACTGCTCTTCGGCCGCAGATCAGAAAGTGGCCAGCCTCTCAAAACGACAATTCAGTCGGAGGTCTTTCGTATTTCAAGAAGAACCGTTTCGGTAGCTTCTCCTGCGCAGTGTTCGACCACCGGTACACTCTGATCTGTAGCTGTCTGAGGGTTTCCGATTCAAGAAGGACCAAACTGTTAAATAAAAACAAAGATAACAACACAGGAGGCTCAGATGCAAAAGTTTACTAGTGTACACCAGGAGGCAAAAAACGTACAAGTACAGAATTTTGTCTGACATGATGCAGGAAGTACACAATTTTATATAGGTTTACATTCAAGCTGTGCCCACCTTACTGACGTAGTTAGTCACAGGGCACCTACATCACTATGGTCTACAATATTCTATTCATAAGAAAAGCTGATGTTATACATTTTAAAAGTTTTCCCATGGGAATAATACAGCCTTGCAAAGCACCTGGTCAGTTATAATGTCTTTCCGTAAATGTTACTCCTTCAAGGTTTCAGGCCTGCTCGAATACAATAGTTGGTTCAGTCTTGTAATACACTTCTTTGTTCTTCTTGCAACATTACTTCAGCAGCTGTGTCTTATCTTGGTAACATTCACAAGGCCAATTGTCCCAGAGGAAGGAAAAAGATTTTCAATGCTTTATACATTTAATTTCCTGACCCAGCAGATAATCATTAGTGAAAAACATAAGCTTGCTGAGCTGGCTACTGCCAGGGTCAGAGTTCAAATACACTGCAGCTCCAAAGCTTCAAGCAATTACATGTATAATCATTCTTATTGCCATATTGTAAATAGAATAAAATGCATTATATACTTTTTGCTTTTTAACTAACACTTTATATGTGTTCAAATACATATTTTTCTAACAGGTATGTATCCTAGAGACTACCCCATCTATGGAATAGGCTCCCCATCCATGTGAAGCAGAGTTCCTCCTTAGCCCAATTCAAATGCAACTTGGACAATTGGATGGGAAACTGGAAATTCATCCCTGGTTTGGCATCTAAGTCTCTAATGGACACAGATAACCTGTAAATGGTTCATCCCCAGGCCCATGATTACACTTATCAAGGGTATTAGAACTTGTCAGAGATATGGGATGCATGGCTAGGCTTAAAAAGGCCCTTGTAGTCATTAGCCTAGTAAACACCTATGAACCTATGAAACTTGAGTGCCCATACAGACATACACACACATAACAGTTACATGCGTCAGTTGTGAACCTTACAGCTCATTCTGTCTCAGTGGCCATTTCATACTTTATTAAAATTTCTGCCTGCCTGCCTATCTTTCTTACTCACATGCACTCACTACCTTTTGTGTCAGCCTCGACCTGCTACCCCTCCCCAAACAACACCCTGTGTAAATGATAATTGCACCATATCCTCGATTTTCTATCTTTTGGATTCAGGGATACATAAGTCTTTTGTCTGATGCCCAGGTTGTATAGATGACTGAGTGCTTAGTATATATGTGCTTGTGATGATCTTTGAATATTCTACTGCTTTCTTACAGGTTTTTGCAATGTGAGTCTTTGATGCATGAGGCCTATTAGTTGATAGAGAACACATCTATTGGCATAAGTCATTGCCATCATAAATTTATGTCATTGCTGTAAAAATCACCCACCTTCTACTTAGTTACATTATCAAGTAATAGTATGCAATAATATCCCATTCATTTTTGTTCTTAACCATTTATTTTCCTATTTCAGGATCACCACTTACTTTGATAGTCGAGCAGTTAAAAGAGTTTTAATTCTGGGATGACTTTTTGTGATGCTAGTAGTACACAGTCATTAAAGGCTGTCAGCACTGCCTAGCATCAATGTTACTAGATGTATGTGCATAGTATGAAGGTTTTACCCCTTTACATGATGAGTGTGTATGCTATCCATTGCCTCTTCTCCAGGAACAAGGCGTATTGTGCACGCTTACTACTGATAGCCACAGTAGGTGGTGGTTCCCCCTCTGACACCTCACCTGCGTGTGTCTGTGGTGACCTTGCCAGTGGTGGTTGGATGTGTGCCCCTTCCCCTTGGTGCTCCTGCTGAAGCTGTTTTCTCAGAATAATGTTATGAAGGATGGCATAGTCAGTGAAAATTTCAGCACAAGTTCAGAGATTACACTGCAGAGCTCCCTCACATGTATCGAGGCACCAAGACTGTGACTTCAGCAGCCCAAACACACGCTCTATGATATTTCTTGTTTGAGTGTGTACCTCAATATAGTGTTCTACAGTGTGTGTGTGTATGTGTGCACATTTCAGATGGGCATCATCAACCACGGCTTGAGTACATAACCTGTGTGATATCCCCCCTAGAAAACCTCTGATAGAGTTGAGAGTTGTGCCAGCTATGGGAATCGTGATAACTGCCTGGGTTGCCAGCACACACATTCAGGATGATTTCCTTAGCATTACACACAACCTGGCAGTTAATGGAGTGAAAGCCCTTTCTGTTTATGTACACCCTTCTATATTCTCCTGATGATCCTTTGATTTCAATGTGCATGCACTTTATGGCACCCAGTGCTTCAGGGCAGTGTGCTATAGGGTAAAAATCATGCACAGTTGTAGCTCTGTCCTCAGGTGTATGGGGAAAATGGATCTAGTCACTGGCATGTTGTGACATAGCATTGATTAAAAATCCTGGATACTGATGCTTGTGACACCCTCAACATATCCCCTGTTGGTCTCTGGAAGATTCCTGTAGCTAATATTCTAAGTGATACCCATACCTTTGTATCTGTAGGTATTGGTTCCCCTCAGTTTGCCCTTGCTCTCAGTTGAGGGCAACAGAGGTTGCAGAGTTCCTGTAGTGTGCCTCTATCCACCCTGTACAATTTCCATCTCAGACAATGAAAAGTTAAACATGGTCGAAATACACTTCTCCTTCTTGTCCAAGGTCTATTAGCTGAAGCAGCAGCATAGACTTGGCCTGCTGCAAATACACATGTATAACAACAGCAGCCCCTAACATTGTTTACATGGCTGTATTCCAATAGGTTTTGGAATTTGCAGGCAAAACCTGCACTGAGTCTACAAAACTGTTTTATAGCTTCTTGAATAGCTCCTTCATCTTGGATTGGTTGATTACCATCCAATTCAGCTGCTTATGCAGCAATTAGCATGCAAAAATGTTTACTGTGTTTGCGTAGTTCTAAGCAGTATGTAGAGCTACTTACTGAATACAAAACTTTCTGTTATCATGTGTGTCATATCATGTCATGTCATGGTTTTAACGCACTGTGTGGGCTTTATTGAATCCAGCCCACTGATAATACCCATTACTAAATATGACACTGCATTCTGCTCATCTAAACAAGCCACCCAAAAGAAGTTGAAAATGTGTGTTGATTCCTTATTACATGAACCATATGGCTGGAAAACTTTATTTATAAAAGTTTTTTGGATTAGTTAGAAATTACCTCGACCTGGGCTATAAGACAATATCTTAATGTCTGACCTAGTTCTAATTGAAAGTCTGTGCCTGGGATAGTAGAGCTAACAATGGATTAGGGAACCTATACTTAAAATAAATCTACATAATACAAAAAAAGAGATTACCCAATGCCTTCCCAGTTTATAGAATAAGCGTCTACCAGCTCCCAAGACAAATCAATTATTAGCATCCTTCAAAAAATAATCTTCATAAATATACACACAGACACACACACACACTATGCAATACATTTGATTAAGGATAGTCAAGCTTCTTGAAGGCCAGTAGGTTGTAAGCTTGCCAACCAAGCCTATGAACCTTTATAGCATACAGCCTAATGTCATGCTAACTTGGATGAATTTTGTACTGTATGTGTCTATAGCTATCCTATAACACTACAGTGTTGGCCAAATTAATATAAATATCGACAAATAATGGAAATTACTTAGTTTCTTTAGTGATTTTCAGTCTGGCTTCTTCACAAAATCATTTCAGTTTGCTAATTCTTTAAGAAAATGCTGTTTGTCATGAAACTGCTACATGTTACTTACCTACTTAAAGAGAAATGATGTCATAACGACGCAGTTCCATAGTCTTAAAAATGGGTGAACTGGCTGACTTAATGCCATGAAAGCATGCAAAAGTTGAGATTCTGCTCAAAGAAGTTGTTCCTGGATCAGAAATCAACAAAAAGGTCGGAGTTAGTCAGCCATCTGTCAGCCGAATTCAGAAGAAACTGAATGCTGGTGAAGGGTTGTTGCCCAGACATTCTGACAGATGTGGTTACAGAAGGTCCACAACTCCTTGGGATGATTCATATCTGATCAGAGAATGCTGTAAAAATCGCAAGGCATCCAGTAGACAGCTGCAGGGAATGCTGGAACAAAATGGCATTACAGTGAGTTCCAGAACTGTTTAACGGAGACTTCTGTATTCTACGCTTCAAGCTTGCAGACCTCTGAAGAAACAGAAATTGTCAAACCAAATGAAGGCAAAAAGGCTGTTCTGGGCGAAAAAGTTTCAAAAGTGGTCAGAAGAAGATTGTGAATGGTTGTTTTCAGATGAGAGCATAATACAGTGTTCAGATCAGCAAGTACAATATGTCAGACAGCAATCTAGAGAGCAGACAAGGGACAATTGTATTGTTCAGTGCATGAAGCACCCCACTCAAGTGATGTTGTGGAGGGTTATGAGTATCTTTGTTACAGGTCGGCTCTACATTGTTCAGGGAAACATGAATCAGGAACAGCACAAAACTGTACTACAGCAACATCTATTCCCTCAGCTGTTTGACTGGGCAAAGAAGAAGGGATTTACTGGGACAGGGGACTTCATCTTCATGCACAATGGTGATCCATGTCACAAAGGTTGATAAGTGACAAGTTTCCTTGAGGTTCATGGTATTGAAGTGTTACCATGGCTGGCTAACAGCCCAGATATGAATCCAACAGAGAACTTGTGGGCTATTCTGAAGTCAGAGATGAAGAAAAAGACCATAACAAACAAGCAGCAACTGATTGAAGAACTCATTTCAGCTTGGGCATGCAATGCTTCTATGACTGAACATTGCCGTGAACTTGTTTGTTCTATGCCTCAGTGAGTTAAATCCTTGATAATGGCCAAAGGGTCATTCACAAAATATTAGAACATTGTATTAGAACATTTTCTTATAGAATATTAATTATATTGTATTGTTTATATTGCGTGGGATCCAGCTAGGCATAATGTCTATAGCACGCCTATAATACAGTAGGTGCTTTGGGATCTAGCTAGGCATAATGTTTATATCACATCTATATACATTAGATGCAGTATTTCCCATACTGTGAAATTCAATTAGAACATTTATATCAAACCTATAATACAGCAGGTGGTGTGGGATCTAGCTAAGCATAATGTTTATATCACATCTATAATACAGCAGATGCTGTGGGATCCAACTAGGCATGCTATTTATATCACATATAATACAACAAGTGGTGTGGGATCCACTAGGCATAACATTTATATCACACCTATTGTACAGCAGATAGTGTGGAATTCAGCTAAACATATCACACTTATAACATATGACAGTTGGTAGGATTCAACAAAGCATTCAATTATCAAAAATATGGCTAAAGGAAGGCTGACATTTTATTTATTTTTTTATTCTTTGTTGACTGGGTTATTCATACTAGGCTAGTAGTCTCTGTTTAGGGGAAATGAAAGTGGCATTTATACTACAAGGGGAAATTTGGCCAGGGCATCATGGAACTTTCCCTACTCTTTTCAATAGGTGCCATGGGATCTTTTACATCCACATGAGCTACCACCAACTGAAGCAGATAAGACCTTGGTTTAACATCTCTTCTGAAGGAAGACAGTACCCCCCCCCCCAAATAATCAATCTACTTGGTATGGGAAAAGAACCCACAGCCTTCTGCACTAAAGGAATGTATGCAACCTGTTGCCCCACTGACACTGCGATATATTTCAAATTCAGAGGTCAATAACCTTAGGAAAAGGAAATGCCTGTGTAAGTGTATGTCAGTGTGCATCCCCAGAGTTAGAATAATTAAGTAGCAAGATTGTGTGATTTAAGGGGCTTAACCTTTGGTAAAAAACAGACATGTTTTATTTGTATTTTAATTCAGAATTTGATTTTCTTTCTTTTTTTTCTCAATTCTTCCCAAAGCTGACTTTTTGTAACCAATTTTCTAAATGGGAAATACTGCAAATCCTGCTTACTGATGGTCATTAACAGTTTCTGTTGTACATTACAGCCGTTGGAGTTAAAGATTTATGTGTCTCTGTTTTACCATAGACCATTATGGGAGTCTCATGATAGACTATCATTATTAAGAACTGTGGAAAACCAGACACTGCTTTTAAAATTTTGCATACCACAAGTAGCCATCTTAAAAAAGCAATAGAAGTTATTTTGTATGGATAACTATTTTTGAATCCATCCATCCACAACTCCCTTTTTCCACATTTTTGAACATGGGATAGGGGTACCACATCAACAGTGACAATCATCTAGAGCCAATGCTCAGACAGCTGGGTGGCTAGCTGTGCCACAGTTATTCTTCTGTATCACACAAATGCACACACACTCACATCTACAGCCAATTTAGAGCGTCGAATCCACCTACTGCATATGTTTGGAATGTGGGAAATAACAGTAGCACATGGAGAAATGCCACATTTACACAGGGAGGATCTGCGCACACCCCAGCTGAGAATCGAACTGGAGACCCTCTTGCTGTGAGGTGAAAACACTACTTGCTGTTTCACTGTTTTGTCCCATTTTTTATCAACTATTTTTTATATTCAGAATATAAAAGGGAAAAAAGGAGAAGTACCTGACTCTTTAGTGAATCTGTTGCAGAAAAACATTTATTAAAAAAAAGAAGAAGGCATCAGAGACACTCTACCTGCTTTTGGAAGTGACTTGGTAGATGCCACAAAGAAACTCTTTCAGCTAGCAAGGCAAAGACAGAAAGTTAAAAAAAGATAGTCAGACACTCTACATAAAGGATGCCAGCAAACACTGCTTACCAGCCCACAGGAAATCAAAGGCAGATGGAAGGAGTACTTTCAGCAGCTTCTGAAAAGAAGAAAACCCCAGAGAAGCCATACTGCACCAAACACAGCCTATGATGAAAGAAGAAGAGGAGGAGCTCACCCTGGGAGAAGTAAGAACAGCATGAAGGCAAATGAAGCCAGGGAAAGCAGTAGGCCAGATGAGGTCACAGCAGATATGATCCAGATGGGTAAGAAAGGGGAGAAATGAAACCTGAGGGTACTCATAGCAGTATGGAGAGAAAGGCGTGTCCCAAATGACTTGGAAATAAACATACTACTTCCAGGGAACAAGAACAAAGGGGACATCCACAACTGTGAACAGTACAGAGGTATCAAACTCATGTCATATTGTTTGAGAATTCTGGACAGGATGATTGATAAATAAATAAATACGCAGAGTAGTAGAAAGCAAGATGGGAGTTGAGCAGTTCAGATACAGATCAGGATGCAGCACAACTGACTCAATTTTTGCAGTGTAACAGATGGTCGAGAAGAAGCTAGAGATGAGGAAAGAGTCCAACTGGGAATTACAAGATTTGGAGAAAGCATATGACAAGGTCCTAAGAAAGCTAATTTGGGCAGTTCTGTGTTGGTTTGAAGTCGCAGAAACATTGATAGAATTAGTGCAGGCTATGTACAAGTACCCAATGACACAAGTAGGAACTGTGTTTGGTCTCACAGAGGGGTTCCTATTGGTAGTAGGTGTGCATCAGTGTTCAGAAAACAGATTGGAGAGGACAGATCAACAAAGTCGATGCATGCAGACAATGTGGCATTACAGGTGGACTCCGAGCAAGAACCTCGGCAAAGGATAGGGAAATGGAGTGCAAAACTGAAGGCACATGGGATGAAACTGAGTACAGATAGGACAGTTGTAAAGGTAGTAAATGGGGGAAATTAGAAGAAGCTAAACACTGAGATAGATGGGAAAACAGTGGAACAGGTTAATAGCTTCAAGTATCTGGAAGGGTTGGTAGAGAAGGTCAAAGCTAGAATCAGAGGGGCTGCAGCCAAATGGCACAGAGTACCAGGAGTAGTGTATGACAGAAGAATGCCAAAGCAGCAGAAAAGTTAGGTGCAAAAAACAGTGGTCCGAGCAGTACTATTGTATGGTACAGAAACCTGTACAGTAAAGGCAGAGCAGTTGAGGGAGCTAGAGGTGATGGAGATGAACTGCATGAGACAGTCAGTAGGGTATACACTGTAGGTCAGATGAAGAATTGAGAACATCAGAGCAAAAGCCAAAGTAGTTCCAATTGCACAGAAGGTGAAAGAGAGCAGATTATGGTGGTTTGGGCACATGTGCAGAAAAACAGAAAACAGTCAGGTGAAGAAGATTTGGGACAGACAGAAAGAAGGTAAGAGGAAACAAGAGAATCCAGCAAGGAGATGGATGGATTGTGTGAGAATACACCTGCAACAGTCAGGCATGACTGTCAAAGAAGGTAGGAGACTGGCACTAAATCGAGAGAGAGAGAGAGAGAGAGATGATGACACAACACCCCCCCCAATATAGAAAATGGGGAAAAGAGGACTAATGATGATAATGATAATGGTTAGCGAAAGATGGAGAAGAATTTAAGGGTAAGGAAAGGGATTATAACTGGGTGGCGTTTTGAAGAAGAGACATGCAACCATAAAACAGCAACAAAGAATGACAAGGGTGGTGCTGAAACACTTGGGTGGGCCAGTGGAATTATAGATACATGGACAAAAAGAAGGCAGTAGTGTTGATAGGAAAGACTGGACAACAAAGAGGGGAGGGACATAACACCCAAGAAAGTCGAACACCAGGTTGGGGGACAGGGTGGGAATACCATTCTCTACTGCAATGCCTGTGATAGACTCAGAAAGGTTAGTAAGTATTCTCATCATCCTCTCAATGGTCCCCATCAGAGGTAGTGAAGACAGAGGCAGGCAGCAGTTTGACTCTGTAAGCTGCAAGAAGACCCTCCCCAACAGCCAATGCAGGCTTCTAATCACTGATCAATCAACTCTGCCCCCCAACATCCACCAGCTCTCTAACAGTAAAAAACTATGCACCCCTGGTAGTGCTACCAGAGGGAACAATGGACCTCCCTTCCAGTGACCAAGAGCCAGAGACCAAAGGGGAGGCATCCTGCCTGTTCCCACTGCATCCAGTTAGAAGGCAGACCTGGAGTCAGGTGGGGAGGGAGCAGGGGAAGACTGAGACCACTGACCTGGACTGCACCACTGAAACAGCTAAGATAGATGCTATAGAAAACACCAACATAAGTGGAAAGAAATAAAACAACAAAGAAAATATAAAAAGGTTAAAAAAGGCAGGATAGTGACAAAGGAAGGGGAGCAGGAAAAATCATTCATTACTCTTTAGTATGGTGTGAGCTATTACAGCACTAGAGAGATATATCTACCAGGCAAGCAGGAAATATGATCCAATGGCATGTTACTGCATGCAGTATAACATGGTTTTATGCTAGGATGTGCAGGCAGGTATGCAGTGCCATAACCACTATTACCTGGAGTGTATGCTGAGGTGTGGGAGAGAAGATGTAGGCAATGTATTGTACATCAAAAGTCATGGCCACTACAGGAAATACTGTATCTGTGGCCTCCTACAAGTAACCTATGTTACAGCATTATTCAGAAACATTTAATTAAAATCACACATATGAATACTAACCTGGCTATGTACTGGGAAACTAGTAGCAACAGACACATCTGCTAGACAGATGAATGCAAAAGTTAATGCCAATGAGTACATTACAAACAAAATATATACAAAAATAGTAGAAATATTATTCTACAGCAGAACAGTGAGGCAAAACTGCAAACAACTACCAACAAAACATAAAATCAGCGGACAAACACATGTACCTTCCCACTCCTCATCAGTACGTGGGCATATCCCCCACCTAAAAAAAGATTATTATTCTCTGTGTTACACAGTGTGTTGAGCTACTGCATACAGCTCCACTTGTCAGACCACTGATTTATTTATTAGTACTGCTTTGCAGAGTATCCTAGCTCACAATGAAAAATTGGCAGCCTACAGCATTCCTGTGCCCTTTGTTCTACTTGGGGGGGGGGGGGGGGGAGAAAATTGCCTACCAGTGCAATGTTTTACAATACCATTTCAGCATATGTAACCTCATTAAAGTGTTGTACCCAGCATATTGTTTAACAACTATCACTGTACAGGTCACTGATGTTCAAGAAATGCATATCTAAGTAACATATGCAAAATTAACTGTCCAATACTATCATATATGGCAAAATACAATTTAATTAACAGTCACCTAGTGCAAGTATTTACAATACGTTTCAAGTAGCCTTAGACTGACATCTTCTTCCCTTCAACTGAAATGGTGCCTCTTTAGTGCTCAGATACCACCCCGGTAAAGCTGTGCCAGGTCAGGTACTTCCAGTGGTGTCTGTGCAGCAAATACAAAAAGAGTTTACTGTCTTTGCTGCACCATCGAGGAGCTCTCCCAACATCAGTGTACTTAGAAGACATGGCCATTTTACCAAGTCACATTCCAGATAACTATGGTATCCCTCTCACAGTCACATCACTGCGTTTTCAGCACAAGATGCACATCAGCCAGGCTCTTAGCACAGCCAGTCAAGGTGCCACTATTACTTAGCACACAAGCTGATGGCATGGCATGATGGTGTTGGGGTGTAAACAGCAGCATGGAAGAGGCCTACTAGGTGCATGATGCCTAGCTGTGACAGCAGTTTTGCCTTTTAGCACCTCTACAGGCTGCAAAATGTCACTATTTTGTTCCTTTGTTCCTACAGAGGTCAGTGACCAGCCGGGGCATGCTCAGTGTGCTTTTCAGGTGCTCATGCAAGTGTCCGTAGGTAAGAGATCTGCCTAGCACAGCTTTGGTCAAAGCCACAATCAGGAACATTCATTAGCTGGTGCCTCATTAGTGTAAGTGCTGTGCTAGAAACTTTGAAATTTCTCTCTGTATAAGCTTCAGCAGTTGCCATGGGCCTTAGCATGCTAGTGAAGACTACATTGCAGCAACTAACAGAGCGTTTGTAAAGATTGCAGAGTTTTCACTGAAGCCTTTTTTGTTAGAAAGACAAGTGTATACCTTAAGAAATAATACTACCTTCTACTATGCCTTTATACACTATTGAAGAGTTCTGTGAAAATATGGTAGTATTACATTTTTTGTTTACATTGTTGTTTACAGGTAAGGCCATGCTGACAGTTTGAGTGGTTTGTATAATTTGTCTATTGTGTCATGCATCAGTACGTATGTTTTTTTTTGTGGAGTAGAGCAATACACTGTAATGCCGCTAGTATTCTATATTTGTGTAAATATAATACATGCGTACCTGTAATGCAACTACGTAGGTCTTCCATGTTTATTACTATGACACTTGTCTGAGGGCATGTACAGCTTCTTAACTCCTAAAGTACTTGCTATGCTAAGTATACTGTAATGACCATCGCTGTTTGTAGGGGTGTGGGGGGCTTGCTTATGCAGATAGCAGTATTTGACACACTTGCTGGAAAGGGGATAAGAGGAAAGCTACATTCTCTAGTAAGAGGATGTGTATATTTAAAAATATTATTCATGTGTTTAACACTTGGGAGAAGATGAGTGTTTAGACAGGCCTGTAAAAGACACTGTAAAGAGCATGCATCAATCAGCAGCACACATGTAGGCCCCATATAGTTATGTTCATGTAGCTCCATAACACACTTTCTGAAACAATAGCTACCATGTTACTGTTACTTAGCAAATCATCTTTGGCCTTGCTATGGTACTTTCCAAATGTGTCATCATGTACATTTCAGTACTTGTAGAAACCATGTACATCCATGACAATGTGTATGCTGTGATATACATGGTCTAAGTATATATTCCCCTATTAGCATGTGTAACATATGATTCTGAACTATGGAATACTGTCAGAAGCCATTAAATGTGATCCTCACATTTGAAATCTTTTTTTTGGGGGGATGAGCCTGATAAGATACTGTACAACACCTGTTCATGGTTATCCCATATGTATGTAACATTCCCCATTGAGATAGACCAAGGACGCATACTACATGCCACACAGGCACACTACTGTTTGCATCAGTGTATGCATATGCCTGGTAGGGATGTGAATGTTCTCACATGCTCCTTTTTTTTTTTTTTTTTTACATTTCAGAGCAGGGTGCTACAATGTGGGAAGCAGTATAAAAGTAATTTGTCCCATTCCGAGAATGGGATCTTGCTACAAGCTCTCAGCTTTGATAGTCAGGAAATGAACAGCCTGACAAATCTGTCCAGTCATTTCCTGATTGTGTGTGGTGGGATGTGATTAATAATATCAATGTTGTCAAAAGCCAGAACCAGACATATGATCAAGTCCGATGTCAAGACACTGATATGGTAAGTACCACTAAAGGTTAGGTTGCCTGCCTGGCACAGGAGGAGAGTTAATAGGAGGTGGTCCACCGAGTGAACCACCAGTAACAGAGATGGAGGAGTTCCTGGGGTCTCTACGTTTAGGTCCAGATCTTTGCACAGAGCTCTACTGACCACCCAGAATATCTATTGCAGATTCCCATGGTAAGTATGTCTTGACACTGACAAGAATCCATCACAGTAGCTAAATGTCTGGTTTAGTACAGTCTTCAAGCATAATTACTTCTTTTCACAGAAATATCAGGTACACAGACCCTCATCAGAAGGTATGTGAACTATTAATTTTCTATACTACCATGTTAGGTAGTATTTACTCATTCATTCACTGGGATTCAGTTACTGGTGAATGGTCATAGTTTGGGTGATTTGTGTTATTATTTTCACAGGTGCAGTGTTATCAAGATCCTCCACCATGGATATATGGCTGCCTAATGTCAGGGAACTATCTGACTCTGATAATGATGGCAGCCAAATCCCAACATGCTCGGGGTCACATTGTCAGTACTGGGTATGGGGAATGTGACATCCACATCCCTAACCCATTACATGAATATAGCTTCTATACCTGTGGCACGTACCCCACAAACACAGGGTGGCATACAAAACAGGAAAATGTAGACAAATCTACCCAGAAGGGATATCTTCACCTGTGATACACCCCCCTTGCTTGCTGCAGGGTCTGTTGAAGACATGGATGGACATCATACCCAGTTATGTGTGTCAGTGGCTGCAACCCAGCATATATGCAGAGGCAGTATTTAGGGACAGGCTGAAACTATCACAGTCTTTGCTGAAGTGGTATGGATAGTACATAGTCTATGTAATGACCTCGGCATGTACATGGGTCACTTATGCAATAATGTGGACATGTACAGGGGGCTTGCACACAGTTGGTACCCCTGTGTGGCAAGACATCATGTGCAAGGGACTTCATGTGGTCACTCCACCTCCATCTCCAGTGAAGTATTTCTGCCATTGAAGGGGGAGACCACAGTCAGACACAAGTAGTGTCATCAGTTCCTCTCAACCATCCAGTATTGAGGGAAGTATGTTGTGAAGTGGACATCCACATGGGAAAGGTATTCATGTCAAGTCCATCTATGACATGGACCACCACTCATGTTCTCAAAGCAATCTTTCCTGTTGGCATACTCTAGATCATGCCTGTGACTCTGCCAGGTGGGTGCTCCTGTTGATGCGGCATGCATAGTCTGTGCACATGTCTCCTGTGGGTGCCCTGGACCTGCTAGTCAGATCTCGCCACACTGCTACAATATCTGCTGAGGTTATTTCCCACCAAACATATAGTCAGACTTCAACAATGCCCAGCTACACACACACACACACACACATACACACACACACACACACAGCAATGGGGACAGCACCACCTCCCTGACCAGTCTGTCCCAGTATCTCAAGCCACCACCACAGGTCTGACACACAGAGGACAAGTGCCTGTTGATGACACTTGTCACTGTGGCCCTTCCCATCTATGCATATGATAACTGTACCCTTCACTCTGTAACGTATTTGGGTAACCTATGTCCAATGTACGTATGGCCATTGTATTCATAGCAGAGTACAGCCTAGGGGAAGATTTGAATGCATCACTTTTTATTTCCTGTATAATGCTTAATTTTGGCCTATAGTTCTGAACCAGTTGCTTCTTCTTAGCCAGTGCTATGGCATATTCCACCAACCATTATCTGCCATAGTCGGCTCCTGCAACCAGCCACAACACAGTCTCCTCATCAACATCCTTATCCACTGTTGTATCGGAGACTTACTCCTCCTTAATGTGTCTGACCTGCTGTAACTGCTTGTTCTGAAACTATCTTCGTGATTGTTGTCAGGTCATACTACAAGATACACACAGATATGTCCAGACAGTAGAAGCAGGGTTTCACAAAGCCAAAACCACATTTGTCAATGACATAGATCTGTGGCAGTGCAAATGTGTATCCATAGTCTGGGGATTTCTGAAAGGTGTCATAAACCATGACTCCAGGGCACATTCGACATTGCCAATAAGATGTGCCTGAGTAAAATCACTCTGCACAAACTGCTTGTATAGGTTGCACATGTGACATATGTGTGAATCATGAGTGCTGCCTGGGTGGCCTATATATTGTATATTATATTCTGTGCAATACAGAACTCCTAACAGTTTATACAGAGTGGAAGTCCTTACAGTTGATAAATATTCTTCCCTGTTCCCCAGGTGAGGCTAGTGGGGACTTTATTGCAACATGGGTGCAGTGTAAGACCCCCCAGTACATCAGGGAAATGGGCCACATCATAAAAAGTATGAAAACTCCACAGAACCCATAGTGTTGTATATGTAAGTCTTTAATGCATTAAAGTAGCGTTTTTTTCTTTATTTTCCTGAGTTTTTATAATTTTTCTTTATTTAACTCCATGGAGTACTCTCTCTCTCTCTCTCTATATATATATATATATATATATATATATATATATATATATATGAGACGTGTGGGACAATTTAATAGTGCCTTTGGATATAAAAGCACATGAAGTAAGAGCATTTATTTTTATTAACAAAGAGACATTTTTTGACATTATGTTTTAGACTGTTTTTCAATGGACAAGTTTCTCAGACAATATGAAAAATGAAAGACTGTTACCCATGGAATCATTATGTGATAAAAGCATTTAACAGGGAAAAAAAGAAGATATGTGCACAATTCCAAACAGATGTAGAGAGACTTTGAAAGGACATTTGAATGGTTTATGTGAAGAAGTACCGGACATTGCAAACATTTATGACAAAAGGGGTTTATGGATTGGTGGGTTGGAGTTTAATAATGTGCTAAAAATAGAATTAGAAAAATTTAAACACATACCAAGCATGATAAATGTAGAGGGGAATAGGGCTGTTGTAAAATACTGAGAACAACCCAAACTGTTTTTTTTTATTGTGGAAAAGAAGGGCATTTGACAATGTTATATTTATGGGGAAATGGAACATGATGCCAAAAATGTGACTTGAAATTTTATAAATGTAACTAAATTGGACATCTATGAATGTATTGCAAAAATCAAAATAAAAGTAAGGAAAAAGAAAAAGAAACAGAAGAAAATGAACAAAGAGAAGAAATTTTAAAAGTAGTAGAAATAGAAGAAAATTTGGATGAGGAAAAAAAAACAATATAGGGGGAGTAGAAGAAGGTTCTGAAATAAGTGATGAAAAAGGCATAAATTGTGAGGAAGTAAAGGGGAAGAAAAATTCTATTGGTAAGAGGGTAAAAAGCAGAAAAAGAAAATTTAAAGGGATAAGTACAAAAAAAAAGAAAGGAAACGGATGAAAAAGAATATATACAGCTAAAGACTGGGGGTTGGTATAATAGTTAAGGTGTTTGAGTCACAGACACAAGGTACAGATTGCCACTTTTGGGAAGGAAAATTGGTTAGATGTACAATGGTGTATTAAGAAAGCTAGCCCAGTAATTAGCTATGAATTTCTGAGACCAAGAATCTAAGGAAAAGGGAATAGAGTGCTTTTTGTAAATGTGAACAGTATTAAGAATATAGTAAGAAGAATAAGAATGTTACAGTGATGTAATACATGTGATGTAGATGTAATTATACTAGAAAACACAAGAGTTTTAACAAATAAAGACAGATTACAAACAGAGACACTATGAACCCACGGTGGTGGTGCTGTGGTAGCGTTGCCGCCTCACAGTAAGATGCTGTCCGGTTTGATTCTCAGCTAAAGCGTATTCCGCATGGAGACATGTGTGAATGGGCGTACCTTCATTGAAGGTTGTGCGTCAGGCCTGGCAAGCCGGTACATAAAAATCAACTGCCAATCATTAGCGGACCAGAGTTACGCTGTGGTGACCCCTAACTGGGAAAAGCCGAAAGACACAAACAAACAAACAGAGACACTATGGGAAAGAAAGATAATCTGGAATTTTGGAAATGAGAGATGTTCTGGAATTGCTGTATTGTGTAGAAATAGAGTAAAATATATTAGATGTAACTTTATTTTATTTATTTTTTATTTTATTTTACATTTGTTATGTAGCAAAAAAATGGGAAGATTAACAATTGTAGATTTAAAATAGAAAGAACAAGTCTATAGAATTATAACACTGTATGCTTATACTAACTGTAAAGAAAGAGAAAGCTTATTTCATTAGATTTTAGACTATGTAGTGATACATATGAATATTATAATAACATGAGACTTTAATTGTGATTTAAGAGGCAAGCATAAAAAGAAAGGAAATAATATAAGAAAAATGTTAGAAGTTATAAAATGTGGTAAGTTAAATCTTTGAGACAAAAATTCATGGACTTGCAAAAGGGGTATGTCTAGAACTGAAATAGATTATTTTATAGTATTAGAAGGTTTTGTTATAAGAGAAGGGCAGGTAGTTGAAACAGGGTCTTTTGATCATCTTGCAATATGGCTAAAGATAAAGGAAGAAAAATAATATATAAAAATAGACAAAAGAATAAAAAGGATAAATGAGAAAGTATGGAATGAAGAAGAGAAGAGATTAGTAATATAGTACTATGAGAACATTTTATAAAAATTTGTCTGAATGGTGGGTGATATTTAAGAAAAAATATAAAAAATGTTTTTTACAGTGGCAATATGATGTGAGAAAAGTAGAGAAAGTAAAATAAAAAGAACATGTAACAATGTATTGGAAGATTTAGAACACAATGATAGAATGTACTTTGACAAAGAAAAAGAAATATATAAAAGAAATCAAGAAAAAAAAATACAAGAATTGTTATATAAGCAAATATATTTTTACAAGGAAAAAGAGAAGAAATGAGTTACTTAATCAGGTTAATAAAGGGAAATGGTAGTGTAATGAGAGAAATAAAAAATGTAAAAAGAAAAAATAGATAGAGCTCATGAAAAGATTCTGAATAGTGTAGTACAATATGTACAAGAAATTTTTAAATAAAATTAAGGTAGTGAAAAAATGAATAGTAAAAAAGTTAACAGAAAAAGAGAATAAAGAGTTGGAAAAGGAGAGTCCTTTAAATTGGTTACATAAATTATTAGGACAAATAAATATAGATTTGGCTGCAGCCCAGATGGAATAGGGTATGAAATGTATAAAAATATAAGGGATTGGCAAAAAAATATATATTTTTTTAATTTTGAATGAATGGTTAAATGAAGGTTTAATGTATAAAGAATTGTGTAGTGGAATACTTAAATTCATATTGATGAAGGAAGATAGAAGATAATTAAAAAACTGGAGATCAATAGTATTAAATAATAATGATCATAAGATCTTTATGACAATAATTCAAATGAGATTTGGAACTAAAATGAGAAATATTATAGATGACAGCATATAAAGTATAAAGGGGAAGGGTTGTCATAAATTATTAATGATAGAGAAATTGTGAATGATATTATGACAGAAAAGAAGAAGCAAAAATCATTATAGGAAACTTTAATAAGGCATTTGACATAAGTGGACATGAAATCTTATGGGTAATAATGAAAGAATTATGAGAAAGTTAGAAAATTATGTATGTCAGCATATAGTAATAATAAAGTAAAATACTTGTAAATGGCTGGTTAAGCCAAGAGATACATAAGAAGAAGAGTGGTGTAAGACAGTTATGTCCAATGAGTTGTATACTCTTTGCATTAGTTATAAATGTAATGTAATGTTATGTGAAATAAATTACAAAATTAAGGAGGCAGGATATATAATATCTAAAGAATTCCAGTTCTGTTAACATTTGCAGATGACATAAAAATTGCAAAAAACAAATTTTGGATAAAAGAAGTAATAATTCACACAAATGAGTGTTTAGAGATGGTAGGGATGGCTTTAAATAAAGACAGAAAGTAAAGGTTTAGGTGATATAGTACAGATCAGGGGTACATACAGTATTTTAGAATGAATAACATTTCTGTGTTAGGTATAAAATTTGGGAATAAAGATGTAAGTAGAATTCAATGGGAAAAACTATAGAAGAAATAAAGCAAACATGTCTTTTCTGGAGAACATATAAGTTATTCAGAAAAAAAGGCTTATTTGATTAATTTAGTACTGATAGGAAAAAATAGCATACTTAGCAAGTGTATTTATGTTGTGAACAGTATTTGAAAAGGAATTATTGCAGATATTTATTTTTCATTTATATGGGGTTCTAGATTAAACTCAGTAAAAAGAGGAGTTTTGTGTGTAAATAATGAAGGAGGTAAGGAGGTTTAGGATTAATTAACCTAGTGGTATACACTGCTTCATTAAATTTGTACAAAGTGTTAAACTGGATAAATGAAAAAGATGAGAGATTAGTAGTAAAACTGTATCAATATAAGTATGATACATTTGGGGGTATGGTAAAAAAGATTAAAAGAGAAAAAGAGTGTATAAAATGAAGAAATAAAATGTTTACAAGAAAAATATTTTTGTAGAAAATAAAAATTGATGATATAGAAAAGGATAGAAAAGTATGGTATAAGAATGCAATGCTAAAACTTTACTATGTAAAACCGTGGGAAAATCTAAGAGATGAAAAAAATATTGACGCTATACAAATAAGTGAATTGTGTAATGAAAAAGTAGAATGTCAAGATTTTTTGTGTAGAATTGTAATAGATAAGTTGCCAGTAAAAGGAAATATGCCATATAAAAAGAAAAGTGATACAATATGTTTATATTGTCATGACAAAGAAACTATGTAACGTGTTTTTGAAATGTAAAAGAGTAAAAACGTTATGGGGAAAACTATGTAAAGAAGATTTTTTGAAGATATAAAAGAAGTGGATAAAATAAACATGGATATGATTAAATATGGATATTATAAGAACAGAAGTAAAGAATATGTCAGAAGAATAGATAAGAAGTTATTTTATGTTATGTGGGTTATAGGGAATGAAATAATAAATAAAATTACATTTACTGGTAAATGGATTTTAACAACAATATTAAGTAAAATCAGATGGTGGTTATGGAAAAAGGAGGGGTCTAATAAGAATGAAAATTTAGCATGATTGTATAGGAAATTATGACTATCTTCAAACAGATTTGTATATTTATACTGTTAGAGTGTATTTAACAGTGAATAAAAGATTGAAAGTAATTCTGTTACAAATATGCAAACTAAACAAGGTATAAAATAAACTTTGCTTAAATGTAGAAATAGAGTTTAGCAATATGTGATTAACATCCATACTAAATTACTGTGGCTTGAAAAATAAGGAATCTGCTCAATGGATATATTTTCTTACAGTATCAGTAAGCATTTCACTCTGTCAGCAAAAAAGCTGACCTCTTACAGACTTAAAAACAGAAAGTATGCATTTCACATTGTCAATAAGAGTAAAAATGTGAAAAACAGGATGGATGCAGCTTCTTTAAAGACTGAACAACAGGACATGTTTCTATCATATGACACTGTTAACCAAGGAAGTTTGAATGATCAAGTCAGCATTTTTATGTGTTTATCCACAAGGTGTTTCCTTAAAGGAAAATATCAGCATTACAGGATGAAAATACATTTTTCTGCAAACACCAACAAACAGATGTTCTCATACAAAGTCCAAAATAGGGTACCATGGAGAAAAACAGGATGTAAAACTACTATAAAGAGACTATAGCAGATAACATTGTTACAGATATTTTTGTATTGTATTTCTCATATCATCCATGCTGTTTGAGAAGTAAAGTAGTAGAGTGTAACAAAAGCTGCAAGAATAGTATGTGTGGTTTGTTATAAAAAGCTATTTATTGGTTACTGCTCTTAAAGTCAGGTGCTGCATCAGTGTATATTCTGCAAGTTTCTGTGGGCACAGACTGTGATAACTAGACTTTGATTTTAGCAGAATCCAGCCAGCAAGATCTAGTGTCTTAAGAAGATTTCGGATCCATTACAGTAAGCAGCACCTTAATATTTAATTTTTCAGTGGCAAGCTAGCCTGCATTCAAACAAACAAGAAGTGGTAAGCCCTGCAGAGGGTCACTTCAGTCAAATTGCAGTAACTAACATTTGTACATATGTGTAAATCCTAAACAGAAATACTCCCGTTTATGCAGCTTATAGTAGTACAGTTTCTCAGACATCTGAATCCAGATTGAGCCTGCAGTCCAGGAAAGTCGCAGTGCCATTAATTCTTCAAGAACAGGTGGACATCTACTTTTCACAGCAGTTTGCTGCCTGTTGTGTTTCCCCAGCTTCTCAAGTAACTCTGAAAATTTTCCAGCCATCAGCAACAACAGCCTGATCACCTGTTTTCTTGCTAACTGGTAAGACCTTTTTCTGTGTCACATTTTTAGTATGGATGCTATTAGACAGAATGCAAGCAGGTGCAAGCCAAGCTTTAGTAAATTGCAATGTTGGTATACACAGCACATTAGTGAATGTAAAACCTTATTAGGGCAAGTTGATAGTAAGGCATTATGCAAATGTATTACAATATTTGACTGGTATCTCAATGAAAACCATGTAGGGTATGACAGATGTTTATTGTGTAAATCATATGAAACTGCTTTTTGTATACCATGTCATAAAAAAGTATTGCATGACATTATTCAAAGGTTAGACTGTACAGACAAAAATTTTAATGGTAAAGAACCAGGAAAAGTTAATATGCTTACATTACATTCAGATGTTGAACAGTTATGTCCTGTCACCACATGTAAAATGTTTATTTCATAGCTACAACAATAGTCAAATCAGTTACTGACAGAACCTCTAGTATATCTTGTTACAAAAGAATGCAATATACTTCTAAAAGACAGACGCAATAAGTTGAGGAAGTTTAGACAAGTTATACAAACATTTTTTTTCAAAACTGTATATAAATTTTAGATTCAGGTTAGTGAAAAATGTCAGAATGACTGTGCAACATTGCAGAAAACTCTTGAACAGCAGTTACAGGATAAAGAAAATAAATAATAATAGCTGAAGTGACAGAGACTGACTTCCTGCATTTAACAGCTGAGCTTAAAAACATTGCAAAAGTGCAGAAAACTACAGCTGATCTGTGCAAAAGAGATATATTTTATAATATATTTGTATTTTGAAAATGGTTAAGCATACATGGTAGGATCTGATGTATGACTTTCATTCAATTAAAGCAAGATATTTATCAGTGCTACAGTAAAGTAGAACATATGACTGCCATTCTCATAGCATAGTCAACAAAACAGTTCTAGTGCATAAAAATCAAATGAGAGTAGTTAACAATAAAAATCTGAAGTCACAAGACTGACATGCATGTATTTTATTTTCATCTAAAGTACATCTGTTAAAATGCACAAGAGAAAAGGCAGACATCAAATGTAAATCATGTAAATATAAACATGTGTTAGTTAAGCTAATATCTATTTTGTTTTTTACAGGTTTTTTATAATTGTATAGTAACACCACACCAAACAGTTAAAGTTCTGAATTTTAAAAAGAAATACAATCACTGATGGTATTAGTCAAGCAGTCTTTGAAAAATGAATGGCAGGGCAGTTAAATAAATAAAAAACTTGTAAAATAATATTTATTTATGTAGTATAAATGCATAGTTATGCAAATCACAATTATAATACTAAGTGTTTTATAACTGCATTTTACTATCAAATTGCAAATGTATTAACGGATGATTAAAGGAAAAATGCTAAAATGGTTAACTATGGTCTACAGAGTCTGAAATGTGAGCTCAGACCTTCCCAGACTGGATAAATAGTTACAGGAAATATTGAGCAGATAAGGTAAAAAACAAGACAGATTGCCAGACAAGTGGCTTGAATTTTTCTAAAACATTATTATTAAAACATAATTGTTAAATGTTCACATGCAACACTATTTGGTCATTGTAATAAAATACCACAATTGTGCATATATGTCACTGATAATCTGTTTGCAGGCAAATGTTAAAAGTAAAAAAACCTCAGTTACATCAAGTATAGCCAGCAAATGGGCCATAATATACATACAGTTCAAATAAAGTATACAGGAAGTAGTAGTATACAGCAAAGGCAACAGAAAAAATATATTCTGTCATTGAAAACAGCCAAAAAAATTATCAAATCAAACAAAGGTCCATAGTTTGTTAGTAACATAATAAAGCAAATGTATAACCAAAGTGTTCGGCTGGCATGCATTCTATTCTCACAGCATAAAGCAAATAAACAATACTGCAGAACTAAAGGGGGAGGGGTACTTTCTCAGTTTTACACTGACTATGTGAGCAGTATTGCAAAAGGGTCTAAAATAATATCTCATTCAATCTTGACAATACTCTTTCAGGGGGAGAGGAAAACAGGTATTAGTGCATTAGAAACACTGGTAAACAGATTAAATCTGACAGACCAAGATATTTTACAAGTTGCTAATAGCTATTATGCTAGTTATTATTGTATTGTTTAGTATTAAATTATATTTATAACCTGTTAAACTGTAAAGCTATGCAAGACATGGATTAAAATTGCTTTATTAAAGCTATACAAGAGTAAAGATATGTAAAAATTGAGCAAGAATGGTCACTAATTTTTTTAATATTTTTTGGCAAGACAATGTTGGTATGCAAAAAGCATGAATGTTTCTAATTGCTGGGTATGTAGTTGCCTCTGGTGGCAAGTCTACTAGATACTTCTAAAGAGACATAAAAAATTTCCAAAATTTTGCGTTTGATGTTAATGTTACTAAATTTGTAAGATTAGACTAAATTTACTTTACAGTCTTTGTATGTACAAATACAAAAGAATTCAGTACAAATGAAATTAATGTTTAGCAATGAATATGTGTGGAGAACCACGTTAAAAAAAATGGGTCCAGGGTACCTACTAGATTGAAATGTATGAGTAGCAAACAGTCTGTGTAGATATATATACTGTATAGGACACATTGTAAAGTAACAAGTTCAAAAGTAATTTGTCAAGTTGCAATTTTATTACTAATTGTAATTTTATCACTGGTTTTTGGACCATCATTTTATCCATACTAGTATTGGTTACCCTAGTTAGAGGAAAATTATATTAAAATATTGTACTCTTACAGCTAATGGACTAATATGTACATAGCATTCTTTGGTATATAAATCAAGTTTTTTTTTTAAATCCTCAAGTATTAAATATACTGAAATAATTACATTCAAATATTTATTATCTAAGCCCAGTTCAGTACTTTACCAAGGTATTTAATATGTTCACTTCACTGTCAACAAAGGTGTTAATGGGCAGTTCAGAGGTATGACCACAATGTTATGGTTAAAATGACATTGAAATTGTATATTTATACCACTACATAACATTTACAGTAGCACACAGTTCTTGTCTCTTATAGATATTAGTCTATCTCTAATCTTTTGGTATAAAATGATTAATAATTCAACAGTTGCAAAGAGTTAATGAAAGAGTTCTAAGTCATAAATAAAATTGTATGATTTCAAAAGAATACATTAATCAAGTTAAAAAATAAAACTAAAACAGACACAGCTCATAACTGATAAAATATTTTCACAGAATGGTCTGCAAAAGAAAAAGTTGTTAAATACATTCAGTTTTAGTAGTAATACTTGATATCATTGTATTAACTATGTAAAATTGCAGTTTGACTTATATCAAAAGAAAACTAAAGGTTTTGTTTCTTAATGTGCTTTCTATATAATCTGATCAAAAATACATATCAGTATAAAGTGTTTTGAGTATGTTTTAAAATAAAAAGAGGGAATTGTTAGAGTGTATTTAACAGTGAATAAAAGATTGAAAGTAGTTCTGTTACAAATATGCAAAATAAATAAGGTATAAAATAAAGCTTGCTTAAATGTAGAAATAGAGTTTAGCAATATGTGATTAGCATCCATACTAAATGACTGTGGCTTAGAAAATAAGGAATATGCTTAACGGACATGTTTTCCTACAGAATCAGTATGCATTCCACACTGTCATCAAAAAAGATGACCTCTTACAGACTTAAAAACAGACTGTATGCATTTCACATTGTCAGTAAGAGCAAAGATGTGAAAAACAGGATGTATGCAGCTTCTTTAAAGAATGAACAACAGGACATTGTTTCTATCATATGACACTGTTAACCAAGGAAGTTTGAATGATCAAGTCAGCATTTGTATATGTTTTCCCACAAGGTGTTTCCTTAAAAGAAAATATCAGCATTACAGGATGAAAACATGTTTTTCTGCAAACACCAGCAAACAGATGTTCTCATACAAAGTCCAAAATAGAGTATCATAGAGAAAAACAGGATATAAAACTACTATAAAGAGACTATAGCAGGTAACATCGTTAGAGATATTTTTGTATTGTATCTCTCATATCATCCATGCTGTTTGAGAAGTAAAGTAGTACCGTGTAACTAAAGCTGCAACAGTAGTATGTGTGGTTTATTATAAAAAGCTATTTATTGGTTACTGCTCTTAAAGTCAGGTGCTGCATCAGTGTATATTCTGCAAGTTTCTGTGGGTACAGACTGTAATAACTAGACTTTGATTTCAGCAGAATCCAGCCAGCAAGACCTAGTGTCTTAAGAAGACTTTGGATCCATCACAGTCAGCAGCACCTTGATACTTAATTTTTCATATACATTTGTACATATGTAAATATTTGTAGATATGTAATTATTCTGTAAAAAGAGTTATTTTTGTATAAATAAAGGGCCCCTTCTCTTTTTGATAAGTACCATGGTATCTTTTCCATCAATGTGTGCTACCAGCAACTCAGATGGGGCCATGGTTTACCCCATCATGCTGCACTGCAGTGTTAGTATTTTAAAATTAAAGCAACTGCCTGGTGTGAGAATACAGCCCACAAACATCTGATTTGCCAGCACCAATGGCAAGTGTGCTACTTGTGAACTACTGAGACTGCTATTTCACAAATTTATAACTGCTTGATCATATTATCTACTTAAATTCACACTTGCTGTTACATATCATCATAACAGAAGCACTGCAAGATCTTTGTGAGAGAGAGTGCAGTGTGCTACATGGAAGAGTTACTCCTTTCCCACTATTGTACACTATGAAGTTAGTCTAAGTAACTAGATAATGGGGGTGTTGTCCCCTTGAAAAACAATTTTTGGGGAGGTTGTTCCCTTGCAAAATTTATTTTGTCAATATTTGTAATGTGAAAATTAATGTTGCTGCAAACTAATTGTAAGACTGTACTGAAAAGTTAATTCTGGAGGCATTATCACATTGCATTCTGAAAAGAACAAGCATTATTAAGTAAGAACTTCTTATCTGAAATAGTATTTGCTAAATCTTCTGCTAACAAATTACTTCAATATGTATAGATTTTTAGTGAATATTCCTGATGTAAGTTGAATTGTGTACCAAACATGGATATGAATTGCAGAATGTAAAGTAACAAGAATATTCCGGTACTACATTTGAACCTTTACATGACTGGAACTGGCAAAGATGTTGTCCGTGTTACAAACATAGATGGATGTCAATAATACCTGGATGTGCTGCATAGCAAACTAGTATTGTATCTTATGGTCATATAGGGGCTGGAATAATCCGTGTTACAGCTTCAGTACGAAAACAGCAATGTGTTGATTATGCTAACAAGTTTGCTTAATGAAAAATGTATTTTTTCTCCTTTTAAGAATGTCAGAACTGAAAGTTGTGTTGGAAATTTGAAGACACATGTTCACAGGAATCTCAATTACTGACTTTTTATAAATAGTGGTTTATTAAAATTTCATAACTGACCAAGGGCCTTTATTATACTTTTAAAAGCTATACCAAGAGACCAGACATGTCAAAAGTAACTTACTATGAATGTTAGTATTGAAAACTGATTACTTTATCTCTAGGAATGTCTTATTTTCTCTTGTTAGAAAGAAAAAAAGTTGTTAAAATAAAAGGACATGGCAGTTTCTTTGTTTCTTATATATTTAGTACAAAACTTCACTAAGGGGCTTATGATGTTGCTAAATGAAAGATCATTTATTGTATTCTGTTGGTCTAACACCAATATCCAAAAACTCAAGAGATTTAAAAGTTTGGTGTCATAGGGACTATTGCTGTTTTCCCCCAGGGATTCATAAAGAACCCCACTGCTCACATTTACTGATGTGATAAAAAGCCCTATTTCTGTGATGCAATACTTTGTGATTCAGGCACTTTCCTGCAGCAGTTAACAGTGGAAGCAGTTGCACTGTACACGGTCAACTCTCATTCACTCTCTAACACAAAATGCACACATTCAAACACATACACAGTTTTTTCAACTTAGTGCCTTTAAGGCACACTATACATAGTATACCTAGTGTGTAGTGTCTCCCCAAACCAATGTCTTCAGTGTTCTTTCTAGTATCCAAGGTTTCTCCAATCACTGTTATGTTTAAATGCTATTAGAAGTTCTCCCCAATGGCCAGCATTTCCCATGAAGAGTTTTTTTCCTGTTTGCTACAGTTTCACCCTAACCCACATCTGAAGAATTATCCCTGATGGCTAGTCATCTCCCCAATCCACATCTGAAGAATTCTTTCTGGTGGCTAATAGTTCTCCTCAAACCACTTCTGGAGAGCTATCATTGGTGGCTTGAGGTCTCCCCTGACCCACATCTGAAGACTTATCCTTGGTGGCTAGTGGTCCCCACAACCCATTTCTGAAGAGTTATCATTGGTGGCTAGAGGTTCCCCCAACACACATCTGTAGAGTTATTCCTGGTGGCTAGTGGTCCCCTGATCCAGTGTTGCCAGCTTGGCTTGATAGTCTAGGGATGTGTGGAAGTATGACAGCCACCCAACATATATATATATACACACACACACACACACACACACACACACACACACAAACACACACACACACCTCACCTACCCCATGCCTGACCTCCCTGGCAGACACACACACACACACACACACACACACACACACACACACACACACACACACACACACACACACACACACACACACACACATGCAGCCTCGATACAGACACACACTCACACATGCAGCCCCTGACACAGACACACACTCGCATACTCCCTGACACAGACACACACTCACACATGCAGCCCCTGACACAGACACACGCTCACACATGCAGCCCCTGACACAGACACACGCTCACACATGCAGCCCCTGACACAGACACATGCTCACATACTCCCTGACACAGACACATGCTCACATACTCCCTGACACAGACACATGCTCACACATGCAGCCCCTGACACAGACACATGCTCACACATGCAGCCCCTGACACAGACACATGCTCACACATGCAGCCCCTGACACAGACACATGCTCACACATGCAGCCCCTGACACAGACACATGCTCACACATGCAGCCCCTGACACAGACACATGCTCACACATGCAGCCCCTGACACAGACACACTCTCACACATGCAGCCCCTGACACAGACACACTCTCACACATGCAGCCCCTGACACAGACACGCTCACACATGCAGCCCCTGACACAGACACACGGTCACACATGCAGCCCCTGACACAGACACACGGTCACACATGCAGCCCCTGACACAGACACACGGTCACACATGCAGCCCCTGACACAGACACACGGTCACACATGCAGCCCCTGACACAGACACACGGTCACACATGCAGCCCCTGACACAGACACATGGTCACACATGCAGCCCCTGACAAAGACACATGTTTGCATACTCCCTGACACAGACACACACTCGCATACTCCCTTACACTACCTGATCACTTGTCAACTAACTGAAGATAAAAAATGGAAAATAACACATAATTGCTCCTTAAATCCACAACCCAACCCACTTATACCATCACCCAAGCCCCTGTTTACACTTATTAAGGGTATCAGAACTTGGCAGAGAGTCGGGATGCATGGCTAGGCTTAAAAAGGCCCTAGATGTCATTAGCCTAGTACACACCTATGAATCTAAAGTACTTCATTTACAGTCCATGCAGAAGCAGTATGATAAAAAGGCTTCAGGGAAACATACAGCAGTTTGTTGTGACACAATTACAGATTGAAAGAATAAAACACATAAAAATGCAATCCTGGGTGGGCTTGAATCCACAACTCTGCCCAATTACACTGTTAAATTGTATTGCACATAGAAAATGTATCAGTGAAGCACATAACAGTTAACTGTTGTACACTTGCAGAATTAAAAATGTAAGAGGGAAAAAAAGCATATAACTCTAAGAGAACTTGAAATTACAACTCTTCCCATGTACACTGTGCAAAGCACTTCTTTGACAGGTTAAGCTACACAAACAGTAAGAGAAAATGTGTCAGGGAATCACATCACAACTGACAGTTATACAGTTGCAAAATGAAAAAAATAAAAGAGACAAAAAGCATATAACCCTTCCTACTTATATCATGCAACGTACTTCATTTACAATATCACAGTCAAAGCAGGCAGCGGAACACAGCAGTAAAAATTCAAGAATTTAATCCCAGAACAAACAGTAAGCACTTTAGCAGCAGCTGCTGCTTCATCAGACAAATAAAGATCCAAACTGTAGTACTTTTAAACAGCAAAGCAGCCAATTAGCATGCAAAAACAATTAGGAATTAACAAGAGCCCTTAAAGCCACACCAAAAAATGCAGCTCAAAGCTCATTGTATAAACACAAAAACATTTAATTCATAAAAACATATTAAGCATTTCATTCAACAGCCAAAAAATGCAGCTCAGAACTCATTATATAAACATGAAAACATTTCATACATAAAAGCATACAGAACATTTCATTCATAAAAACATTATAAAAATACTGAACATAATTAACAAAAGTCATCAACAACTTATCAGTACACTACCTTTGGGGGTCTAATCTATCATTCATCATTTATTTGCACTGTAAATATTTGTAAGGAGAACTACTCAAATGCTGGCAGTTTTACCCTATATTCTATTTGCCAATTGCCACACAACAATGCCAACCTGATTTGTGTAGCTGATGCCAGCCGTGGCCTGGATACATAGTGCATGACAGCGCTTGCTCTTAATAGCTAGACATACAGAGCATGGCAATCCTCTTTACCATACAACAGCAGTGCCAGTTCTCATTTCTTGAACACAAAGGCATTGGCAGTACTGCCATTGGCTGAGCACAGTACAATCACAGAAGATAAGTCATCTGGAAGCCCTAGATGGTTTTGTGTGAGGTATATTTATCTATTTTTTGACCAAATTAAAGAAATGAGATTACAGGAGAGAGAATAAAAGGGGAAGTAAGCAGAGAGTAGAGCAGAAAATGAGCAACTAAGGAAAGAACAGGATGGAGGTGGTGAAGGTATGATAATTTTTGGGGGGGGCAGGTGCCCATTTTTTATGTATAAAGATAAGGTAATTTAGGAAAGGAAGTAAGGGATGTAAGGGATGTAAGGGGAGGGTAAGAAAGTTAGATTAGGTAGCAGGGGAAGACAGACATGACTGATAGGGTGTTCAGTAGCACAATGAGGGAGGAGAAATCAGACAAAGTTAAGTAAGACAATACTGAGGGGAGGAATAAACAACCAGCAGGAGTGACCGTGGACACAAAAGGGAGGGGAACACCACAATGGAGAATAGGATGGGGTGTCCACCTCTGCAGTCTCTGCCACCTGTGACCCAGTGGGAAAGTATTTGCTACCTTAGGTACAGTCACCAATGCGCCCTGCCTCAGATGGTGGAGATATTACTGGACATGGACATGACTGCATTGTTCCCCTTGTACATGAGATGCCACTGGTACTGGTAACAGCCTCATCTGAACAATTACTGGCTTCTGTCTTACACTGGGGCCTGTTATAGACCTTCTGCTGGAGCCTCTGGCTGTAGTCCCTATGAAGGAAGTCCACAGACACTTTGGAGAACTCTTCACACTACCTTTGCCCTCTAAAAGGAGCACTATCCTTACCTTCTCCAGCCATGATGCCTCATCTTGAAGAATCTATATGAAAAGTGACAGAAAACTGATATCTAAATCAGGTCTCTCATGTCTTGTTTGCTGCTTACCAACAGGCATTGACTGGCATCTCATTTGCATGCCAGATGGAGGCTTAAGATAATATAGGCACTATATTATTATAGGTTCATAGGTTCATAGGTAGGTACTAGGCTATCAGCCCTGAAGCCTATATAAGCCTAGCCAAAAAGGTTCCCTGGCTTTTGCCACCCAAGAAAATTATTTTCCTGTACCCCTGTCAAGCAGTGCTGCAGAAGTGATCCCCGGGGTGAATTTTCTATTTCCCATCCAGTCATCAAGGTTTTTCTTAAAGAGGGCCAATGAGGAGCTTTGCCTGACATGAATAGGTAGTTTGTTATAGAGTATGGGAAGTCTCTGGGACAGAAATCTATCCCTCCAGCATGTTCTGTTTAGTGTGGTGACAAGGTTTAGGTCCCTGGAGAATGTGGTTCAGAGAGATTGGTATTTCTTTAAGTGTAGCATGTCCAACAGCTCTGGGTTTGACATAGCTTTGTATGTTAGGCAGAGATCGCCTCTGAGTAGGTGATATGTGATGGAGTACAGCTCGAATATTTTTTTAGAGACGGTCTGCATATGGCATCTGTTTGAGAGGTATTTCTGTGGCCTTTCCAATTGTTGTAGGTGTCTTGTGAGATGCATGCTAAACGGGGCATTGTACTCTATAATGGGTCTGATGTGGGATGAGTAGAGAGGAACAATGACCTCCTTTTTTCTACAGGAGGACCCTTTTGTGATGAGGAGTGCCACGTAGAAAGATTTCCTGACTACAGTGGCTATGTGCTTATCAAAGGAGAGACTACTGTCCTTCTGTGTCCCAAGGTCTCTTATCACACTTTCAGTGTTTATAGGTTCATAGGTTCATACTAGGCTATCTGCCCTAGGGCATTTATAAGCCTAGCCAGAGTGTATGTGGCTTACACCACCCCTTAGGATGAGAATACTACGCCCTTTTAGGGTTTAGTTTACTATGCCTCTGTCTAGTAGTGACAAAGAGATGACCCCCCGGGGTAAACCTACGATCTCCCATCCACTTGTCGAGATTTCTCTTGAATAGAGTCAGTGAGGGGCTCTGCCTAACATGGACTGGGATTCTGTCCCAGAGTGTAGGGAGCCTCTGGGTTATGAATCTGTCCCTCCAGCACGTTCTATTTATTTCTGTGTTGAGGTTTAAGTCACTTGTTCTCGTGGCTCTGATGGATTTGGATTTTCTGAGGTGGAGCATGTCCATTAATTCAGGATTGGACATGGCCTTGTACGTCAGGCACAGATCACCTCTGAGTAGGCGGTATGAGACTGAATAGAGCTGGAGTTTTTTCAGTCGGGCAGCATATGACATATGTTTAAGACCCTTTATCCTCTTGGTGAGGAACTTTTGGGGTCTTTCCAACTGCTGCAGGTGTCGGGTGAGATACATCCCAAATGGGGCATTGTACTCAATCATTGGCCTGATAAGAGAAGAGTACAGGGCACAATGACCTCTCTTGATCTAGATGTGAAACCCTTCATGATAAGGTGGGCAATATAGAAGGTCTTCCTAACCACTTTGGCAATGTGAGTGTCAAATGAGAGGTTACTGTCAACCTGGGTCCCTAGGTCCCTGATTACCTCTTCCGTACTTAATGGATTACCACCTATGTGGTAATTTGTCGGTACCTTGTTTTTCCCAAAGGGTATGACTATACATTTTTTGGCGTTTAGCTTAAGGCCATGGCTCTGGCACCAATTATCCGTTTCTATGAGGCCTCTCTGAAGGATGTTTGTGTCTGCTGGAGTATCAATTATGGTGCCCAGTTTGCAGTCATCTGCAAACTTTGTCAGCCACAATCCTCCTATATTTGCCTGTACCTCGGAAAAATAAATGCCGAACAAGAGGGGTCCCAGGACTGAGCCCTGTGGGACACCGCTTGTGACTGGCTTAGAGTCTGACATAGCTCCAGCAACTCTGACCCTGTGGGTTCTGTCCTTGAGCCAGTTTGCAACCCATCTTGTGACATATGGGTTTACATTTAAACTGATGAGTTTGTCTATGATGCCCGAGTGGGGTATTGTGTCAAAGGCTTTTGCAAGGTCAAGGTAGGCTGTGTGAACTGCCTTACCCTCATCAATGGCCTTAGTGACTGTTTCAAAAAAGTCGACCAAGTTCAGAAGGCAGGATCTGCCCTTGACAAAGCCAAATTGGGTAGGATCCAATGTCTGTAGGTCCCCAATGTCTTTGTTTATGAGTTCCATAATGATCCTCTCCATAGCTTTGCAGACCAGGCTCGTCAGGCTTATGGGGCGGTAATTTCCAGGGTCCGAAGAAGCACCGCCTTTGTGAAGTGGGACCACTGTTGCCGTACGCCACTCTTTGGGTATGTATCCTGTGGTAAGGCTAAGATTAAACAGCAGCCTTATGTGTGGGTTTAGTTCCTCTTGGAGTTCATGTAGCACACAGCCCGGGACACCATCCGGTCCCATTGATGCTGTGTTTTTAGCTTTAGAGAGGGCGGCTCTCACCTGGGCATCTGAGATGTTAGGGAGGCTACACTCTGCTGGGATAGTTATTTCTCCTTTTGGGGGGGAGGGGGAGGAGAAATTTGCACTAAACCTGTCTGCCAGAATGTTGGCAATGTCAGTGGGTTCAGTGTATTTTGTGTCATTTTGGACCAACTCTGAGCATATCTGGGAGTTTCCACCCAGGTTTCTAACATAGCTAAAGAAGGCCTTGTGATTGTCTTTTGTGTCATTTGCGATTTTTCTCTCAAAGTTGGCCTTGGATGATTTTATGAGTGATCGTAGTTTTTTGCTAGTACTGATCAGAGATGCCTTTCCTTTTAGGGATTTTGCTCTGTCATGTTGTAGCTTCCTCCTTCTGTTGTAAAGTTTGTTTATGGCTGGGGTCCACCAGACCGGTCGCCTGCCTTTGGGGGAATGGGCCTTGGTTTTATTTGGGATTGCATGATCCATGCATTCTTGAAGGTGCCCATAGAAGGCATTTGCAAGGGATTCAGCAGTGTGGGTTGTGGTTTCCACTGGCCCAGGGGCCTTGAAAGATACCACTTCAGTCTTAAGAAGTGTGAAGTTTGCTTTTGAGAAGTTCTTCACTGTGGTCTTTTGTGCAGGGGTGGGGCGGATGTGGATTTCCAGTGAGATTAATTTATGGTCTGATCTTACCAAAGGGGATGTACTTCCGTGTGGAGCATTTTGTCCCCATGTTTGTGATGATCAGGTCTAGTATATTGTCTCCTCTTGTGGGAATGGTGACTAGTTGTTCCATTGCATTTGAGTTTATGAATTCTAAGAACCTTTGGGCTAGAGTGTTGGGGCTTGAGTAATGTTCCCAGTCTATGTTTGGGTAGTTGAAGTCTCCCAAAATGATGGTATTTGGAGAGACATTCATACTCTCCAGTGTCTTCAGGAAGGCTGTGTGGGGTTCCTGAGTTTGAGAGGGTGGTCTGTAGCATGCTACAAACTGTAAGGCAGTTTTGCCTATGGTTAGTTGCACCTGGATAGTCTCCGATGCTTCGTGCGTTGCCACTAACCTGGAGGTGTGGGTATCTTTGATGAAAATGGATACTCCCCCTCCTTTTGTAGTTCTATCCAAGTTTTGGGGCCGGAAAGCATGATATGAGGTAAAACCTGATAGTGCTGGGGTGCTCTCAGGAGCCTTGAACCAGGTTTCAGTCACTGCACAGACATCGATGTTCTCCATACTGAGAAGGGCTTCGAGGGCGTGCATCTTGAGGTTTAGACTTCTGGCATTGAGCAGCATTACCCTTAGTTTTTTTCCACTTGTGTTTTCTAGGGAGGTAGGTTTGTCATTTGAGCCTTGCCTAAAAAAGGCACTATGGGGGTGGCAAGAGCCTTGGCCAATATCCAGGGGTGACAGGTGCAAACCATCCCTCAAGCAGCGTGGCTTGTCAAGCATGTCATCCCAAGCAGACAGACACTGGATCCCCTTAGAATGACACCAGTAATTAAGCCAATTGTTAAAACTGATCATTTTGTCTTTGTACTGTGGCATCATTCTTGGTGAGGGTAAGATGCTGCTCAGGGTCAGGGTCATACCGGCCTGGGCTACATAATCAGAGAGCTCCTCTATGTCTCTTTTCATGTAGTCCAGGGAGGTCCGTCTCAGGTCGTTTACACCTGCATGTACAATGACTGAGTCATATTTGTACTTGCTGTGGAGTGACCTGAGTGCTTGTGTTATGTGGCGGATTCTAACTCCCGACAGGCAGCTTACTGTGACCCTCTCCTTGTTCAGTCTGGTGAGCTGGACGTCAGTGTGCCTGACTATGGAGTCACCTATTACAAGTGTGTCTGGCATGTTGTTTGGCCTTAAGGGCTGTGACTGTTTAGCACACTGACTTTGTGAACTATGTGTTGCATTTGCTATGTCTTGAGGTGGTGGTTGCTTGGGTGTCTGCTTTGGAGGCCTCTGTTGTTTTGGTAGATTTTTAATCAGCGCCTCCGAGTATGTTTTTGTGTGTTTATGTGTTTGGTTTGCACTTGTGATAGTTCTATGTGAGACTGGGTTTGTGGTGTGCATGGTTACCTTCTCCTCCTGACTGGTCTTGCCAGTACTGAATTGAGAGAGCTCAGCCTCCAGTTTGGCTATATAGTTGCATCTCTCGCATATATTTGTATTTGTTGGGAGGAGGAGAGGGTTGTCTGTGTACATGAGGCAATTGTAACATTGCCTCAAGATTCCTAGATTCACCAGCTGAACAGGAGAGGATGCTAGCAACTGACCCTTCGACATGCTAGAAATAGTGAAAAAGATTGCTGTGTAACTGAGTCAGAAAGGATCTATAGGGAAATGGGTACTCAACAGAATTTAGGTGAATGAAGTACTTTTCGTTTGTTTAAGAGTGCTTTACCTGTATACAAAATGCTTTAGGAGCAAGTGCTGAGCTTTTCAGATAGAGTATAGGCTGTTTATATTGCAAGTAGAACAGTTCTAAGGGAAAAATTGAAGAGCAGACTTGCCGGAGCCAGAAAAAGTTTAACCTTGTTTAACCAAGTTTAACCTTGTTTAACCGCTATGCGCACGACCGCGCAAAGCTATGTGGTAGTTCATGGGTACCGAGTTTTTCCCAAAGGGGATGACAATGCACTTCTTGGCATTGAGCTTGAGGCCATGACTTTAACACCAAGCATCTGTCTCTGTGAGGCCCTTTTGTAGAATGTCTACATCATTAGGTGATTCTATTATGGCTCCCAGTTTGCAGTCATCTGCAAACTTTGTTAGCCAAAGTGTTGGCCTGCACTTCAAAGAAGTAGATGCTGAACAGGAGAGGTCCCAGGACCGAACCTTGTGGTACTCCACTCGTCACTGGTCTGAAGTCGGACTTGGAGTCGGCTACTTTTATTGTGTGGGTTCTGTCAGTGAGCAAGTTGGCCACCCCATCTTGTGACATAAGAATTTATGCCCAGTTTATCTATAATTCCAGAGTGGGAGATGGTATCGAAAGCCTTGGCGAGGTCAAGATAGGCTGTGAGCACTACCTTGCCCTCATCTACAGCTCTAGTGACTGCTTCAAAGAAGTCAATCAGGTTTAGTAGACATGCTCTACCTTTTAAAAACCCAAACTGAGTGGGGTCCAGGGTTTGTAGGTTACCTATGTCTTTGTTTATAAGCTCCAATATGATACGTTCCATGGCCTTGCAGATCAGGCTCGTCAGGCTAATGGGGCGGTAGTTTGTGGGGTCCGTGGTGGCACCCCCTTTGTGGAGTGGGCTAACTGTCACTGTGCACCATTCAGTAGGCACAGAGCGTGAGGTGAGGCTATGATTGAACATGTTACTTAGGTGGGATGCCAGTTTGTTTTGTAGTTCGTGCAGTACGCAGCCTGGGATGTTGTCTGGTTCCCATGGATGCTGTATTCTTGGCTTTGGAGAGTGCGGTCTTTACTTGTTCATCCATGATTACAGGGACTTTGCATTCTTCTGGTATTAAGATGGGCCCTTTGGAGGGTGAGAGGAGGGTAAAGTTAGCACTGAACCTATCTGCCAGGTTGTTGACAATATCGGACGGTTCTGTATATTTAGTGCCATTGTGCTGTAGCTCAGAGCAGATCTGACTGTTGCCATTGAGATTCTTAACATAGCTGTAGAATGCTTTGTGATTGTCTTTAGAATCAGTGTCAATTTTATTTTCATAACTGGCTTTGCAGGATTTTATGAGGATTCTCAGCTTCTTGCTGAGGTTGACTAGGGAATTCCTCCAATCTTGGGATTTTACTCTTTTTTGCAACAGCTTCTTCCTTCTGTTGTAGAGTTTGTTTATGGCAGGGGACCACCAGATCAGCTTCCTTTTTTTGGAGGATAGCATCTTGGTTCTGTTAGGGATGGCATGATCCATGCACTCGTGTATGTGTTTATACAGTGCATTTGTGTAAGATTCAGCAGTTGTACCTCTATTTTCCATCTGCATGGGTGTCGTGAAGTTTGCCACTTCTGTCTTAAGAAGCATGAAGTTGGCTTTCAAGTAGTTTTTGATGGTGGTTTCCTTAATGAGGGGTGGGGGAGGGATATGGATGTCTAGGGTGATTAGCTTGTGGTCGGATCTGATCAGCGAGGAACACCAGTTACCCATATTGGTAATGACCAGGTCCAGAATATTGCTGCCCCTGGAGGGGGTGTGGACAAGCTGATCCAAGGTATTGGAATTTATAAATTCCAGAAAACGTTGAGCGAATGAGTTGGTACATGAGTAGTTTTCCCAGTTGATGGTGGGATAGTTGAAATCACCCACAATTAAGGTATTGGATTGTAACTTAATATTTTCCAGTATCTTAAGAAATGAAGAGTGTGAATCCTTGGGCATTGTGGGGGATCTGTAACAAGCTAGAACCTGGATTGCCGTTTTGCCCAGTGTTAGTTGCACTTGGATAATTTCGGATGCATTATGTTGAGCAACTAGCCTGGAGGTGTGGATATCCTTAATGAATATGGACACACCTCCGCCTTTAGTGTTTCAGTCCAAGTTAGGTGGCCGAAAGGTGTGGTATGAATTATAGCCTGGTAATGCAGGAGTGCTTTCTGGAGCCTTAAACCAGGTATCTGTCACTGCACAGATGTCGATCTTCCCCATTTTAAGGAGTGCCCCTTTAAGGTATGAAACATTGCGGGCCTGTATTCCTGTGTATGCTGATAAGAAATCAGGTACTACAGTGACTTCATTTACAGAAATTTATATGTCAAATTACAGTCCCCTTCCAGAGACATGGTCTAGATGCACATCATCAGTGCTGCCCACAGGGATCTAAGTATGTGCACGGCATGAAGTACTATTGGGCAGGATGTTTAACAGGTTTTCTCATCATGCAAATTAAATGATTCAGAAACAACAATCAATTGAGCCATAATTAATATAATCATCTTGGCCATCCAGATGAATCTGCACAATCTAAGCACGATGGTAGATAGATAACCTCATCACGTTATGGAAGAAAACAATAGAGCACAGAGTTCAGAACCTGTCAAAGGTGAATTTCAGAAGATTCCTTCAGAAAAAAATATCTCTGCTTGTACAAGGTAAGTGCTACCTTTTACAAGTCCACTCATTTGTAGTATGGCTGCTTTTAACCCCTATTAATCCTAATGATAAAATAAGATGTATGTATGTTAGCACTTCTAAGTATAATAGGAAAGGTCTAGTAAGAGGGGGATTAAAAGGGGACAGCAATTGCTGAATTACAGGATTATTAAGCTTAATAGGTGGCACACCCATAAACACATACTCAGCACAGTTAAAAACATTAGTACAGTGTGTATGATACAGTGGCACCCCTGCACTGGCCCAGTAATCAGGGAGCCTCAATCCTCACCATTGGCAACAGTGAGGGACGTACACAATGGGAGGTTGACAACTACACACACAGTAAAGTACAATTTCCTTTAAGAGCACACAGAGATCATATTCAGTCTGGGGCTGGTTTCTCCCTCTTTCTCCAAATCCCCAATAAGACTCCCCAGTGGCAAAGCTATATAGTTGAGTCCTTAGTCAGGGTTCCAAGCCAAGTCCTCCCAACACTCTCTCTGTCCAACCAGTGCTTCATGTCTCTGCCCAAGTAGCTGACACACATACACACACACACACATACACACTTTGAGATTTGATTTATACACAAACTCACACCTGGGAAAGGCTGGCACAGGATTACTAGCTATGTCCACTTCTGTCCAGACCATAAGGTGGTTATCACTACCACCAGAACCTCTTATCAGCTACTTTAAGGCCCTTTCCAAAGGGTGACCAATCCTACTGTGCAATGTTACTATTATCCAAATGGTAAGTGTGACCATGACCAAGGCTATTTAGGAGTGGCCTGTACAGTGTCACCAAATACATATGCAAGTACTCTAATAGCTTAAATATGTCTCACAAGTATCAGCCATGAAGATAGGTTTAAATATATTTAATAATAAATAATAAAAGAAAAAGACAAAACTCAATCAACACAGTAACTTCAGAGCTCAGAATCACAGGAAATATTTCAAAACAACATTGCAGGACAGTCTAAAATAAATACAGAAAACATATACACTAATCTTTACTATATTCCTATCTATATCTAAGAGAGATACTATGCCCTAAGTCTTACTTACAAACAACCCGCAGGCAGAAGTGCAGATGATAGATGTTTCCAGGTCAAAGACAAAATACAAAATGCAAAATCTCTCTCTCTCCGAGAGAGTTCTTAAATTAATATCAGATATTACTGCTGGGTCATCTTGGATGACATCACTCTTTGTCACCTGCCTTTAGTTCCCTGGCTAAGAGATACTAACAGAATTTTAACAACTCTGTGTGAGAAGTACATATCTCTCAGAAGTTTGCAGAACTTGTAAGTCGTAAAACAATAAAATGGTTTTACATTTGAAACCTAGTAATTATTTCTGTTTCAAGACAATAGAAAAACCTCTAGCTCTAGACATTGTGTCTGCTTCACTGAGAGATAACACAATCATAAAACACTTTAATTTCAACTTACTTTCTTGGAGTTTTGCAAGTTAACTCTTTACGTTCCAGCTTCTACTATTAAAACATACATTTGCACAAGTATATAGTTTATATACATTTCTGTTCTTTTCCAGAAGGGTACACTGTGGACACATCATTGAAGCTCAGTACTGTACAAACTCTGTTCAACACACACTTCTGCACCAGTAGTTTAATATAACATAACATAACATATAGTTCTCTTACATTTGTAAGGCAAGCATATGAATCATATTAATATTCACAAATGACATAGAATTATTTAAAAAATTCCAGCTAGCTGGGCTGGCAGTGTCAAGATACCACTTTCAGCAAATAGATTTGAGTGTTGTATACAATGCATACATGTCAGCAGAAGACGTATCTTAATGTTGAGAGGAACAGTCATGTCTCCTTGGTCAGTTACAATGGTGTGTGATTGTTTTGTGGGAGGATTTACTCAGTAAACCTATGTGCCTGGCATTAAATAAATAGTCTGGATACAGATATATAATTGTCAAGCACACAGACATCTTACTGCATAACCAAGGAGGAGTCTGGTGGCATTAGAATTTCTTAGGGCCACACAAGAACAAGACCAGTAATTGTACTTGTTTCCATACCAACAGAGCAATTCCTAAAAAACAGGGCAAGCAGAAGCATACTCCTGAATCTGTTGGGGCATCCACAAATATTGGCCTAAGTTTTCAGATGTGGAAAATGAGTTGCTACTCTAGGCCCTCTGTCTCCATAGACACAGCTCTTTGGCCTTCCGGTTGCTAACCAGCCCTACCAGGACTGTGTCTGGTTTGACAATGTAGCAAACATTAAGGTGGATGGTGGCCACAACTGCAGTTATGAAATGGTGTACTACAAGGTCAGTGATATTATACTTGGTACCCAATAAAGAGGCTCATCTCCTAGCAAGAGAAGGAAGGGGACCATCAAGTGTACCACCTCTCATGGTGACAGAGAAGTTCGTAGCCTCTCTTATGCATTTCCATAGCAATGTTTGTTGTGGAGGTGTCTACTCCAACAACAGGCCATTCTGTAGACATGACCATCTCCACAGTGACAGTGGCAGATCTCATAGCAGATGTCACTCAAAGTCAAGCAGCACACCAGCATCTTGCCAGGGTTGTGGTACATCCCGTCCAACTGCTAGAATAGCTAGATCTTGTGAGAGAAGGCATGCACAGAATGCTGAACCCATTGCAATGTGTGCCCTAGGCCTGTTAAGTAGTTTGAGCCACAGTGCTGCAACTCCTGTTGAGGCTGTGTCCCTGCAAGCCCACACTCACACCATCACAACTCCCAGTACATCACACATGCATACTTCCAGTGACACTGGCCCTTCACAAAACCTTTTATGTTAAGCAGCACCTCACACACACATACACACATACACTCTCAAAGGTAATGTAAATAACATCATGTTTTATTTTAATAATCTTCAGTACTCACACATTTCCCTGGGAAAGACATGAACATGTGCTTCCTCCTCCTCCACTTGTGAATACAGTGATAACTGTACCCTTCCCTTTGTACATTGTTACTTAGGTTGCCTATGTGTGATGCATAGCATGGCCAGCCTATGTATGGGTAAGTACAGCCTAGTGTTGTTTTTGGATACATCAGTTTAACTGTACTGTATCTGCATTATTCTTGTGTAGTATGCTTTGAAGCTATGTGCAAGCTGCTGCCACTTTTCCAGTGCCAGAACAGAATGTGCCCCCCTCTGTCTGGCACATTCACCTCCTGTTGCTTGCTCTTCCACTGACTAATCTGACTCAGCTTCCACTGTCTTGTGTGGTAGGGTCTGCTGCCCCTGCAAGTGGCCACATTGCTGTAACTGCTTCTTAAGTATGATATTATGTAACACTGCACACAGTGACACTATTTTTACAGGTGTGCCAGGGTGATACTGTAGGACACCACCAAATGAAGCCAGACAGCAAAAACATGCCTTCTGCAGTCCAAATACATGCTCAGTAAAGTTTCTTGTTTGCAACTGAGCATGGTTGAATTCATGGTTTGTTTGATTTTTGTGGATTTATTTTATGGGTGTCATGAACCAGGGTTCCAGGTACACCTGGCATCAGCAGCATGGATGCCCGAGTAGGAATCCTCTCCTCACAAACTGCTGGTATTGGTCACAGGTTTGCCATGTGTTGGAGTCATGATAACTGCCTGGGTGGCCTGCACACACTGCAGATGACAGCCTGTGCATTACAGACCACTTGGCAGTTGCTGTAATGATACATTTGCAGTTCATGTACCTCCTTCCCAATTCATCAGGTGGGGCCTTTACTTCAGTGTGAGTACAGTCTATGGCCCCTCAGTACCTCAGGGAAATGGGTCATATCATAAATTTCCCACACAGCCCTGGGTTTCTCCTCTGTGGTTCATAGGCAACACATATGTCTCCCCACATGCTGAAGTATGGCACTGAGAGACTGATGGAGTATTCATGAGGCAGATGCCTGATACCCCTACTGTGTGACCAGTTGGTCAATGAAATGTCCCTGTAGCTAACAAATGTAAAGCCACAAATAACTTAGTATCCACTGGGATAGGTACTCCACAACTCCTTTGGGCTGTAGACAAGGTTGACATACAATAAGTCCACAACTTCTTGGATGGTGTCCTAGTCCACAGTGTCAGTGTTGTGGAGTCCATGAAATTCTAAGGGAGGTTGAATAACCAGGAGCACCCAGGTGTGACGTCAAGCACTGTCCGGCATGGCAGCAGCAATAAGAAACATTTGCAGAGACACATTTACTAATTATTTAGCAATTCCCTCAATCCGAACAAAAGTGTTCTGTTGAGTTCAAATATTCAGCAGCCATAGCTCCGTTGTGAGACATTTATATACTTCTGAATCACTCCAGCATCTTGTTTTGCCTTATTAGCATACAAACAGTCTCTCATTTTAATAATGTTGCTCATTAACATGTCATTATATAGCCATTAGTGGACACCATGCCCAACCATGCTGCTTGGCCTGGTCACGTCTTGGAGCTTGTTTTTCTGAATCTCGTGCACCTTCCATGTGTCTGTTTGTTATGCAAACATGATGTGGCAAAGTTTTGCAAATCTAGTCCTTTTTTGTTGTTAAGGAATAACAGAACTACAAAGTTAATGTCTTCTGAAATTAGGTTATGTGTTAACTGAAGAATTAAGAAATATGAGACCTTAGAAATTGAGACTATAAAATAACAAGCCCAAATTGTTCATTCAGACTTCCAAATGGAGAATTAATGAAAAAGAAAATACTTCTGACACTAAATCCATGTGTTGTAAAGAAAAAACATTTTCACTAAAACAAATTCTCACCAGTCCACCTCATGAGAGTACACAAAAAATATTATAAAACCAAAATGCTAAAGCATGAAACAATACATTCATTCCATGACACTTGTTTATTCAAAAAGCAGTTTGTATCAAGGAACTCTTGTCAACTCTTACAACTAAAACATCATTTTTTGCTATCTACATGTACAGATGAAAAGAAGTACATTCTTCCAAATACTGATTTCTTAATAACATTTTTTATTCTACTGAAACACTTTCCTTTCTGAACCACTACACTAACCACTGTTAACATTCAATATCTACTGAACAATAACAGCATCTGTCTTTCATGGGGATAAGCAAACTGGTGGAGATTAATCAAGTACACAACCTTAGTATTTTACACTGTGTGGCATGCACTATGTTCCTATCAAAAGTAATCCGTCCACAGTAAATGACTACAAATTCAGTTACTTGGGCTGAGTTCCTGCAATAAACCAAATCTCAGCAAAAAAAAATTTTTTGCAAAGTCTCTCTCTTTCTATATATATATATATATATATATATATATATATATATATATATATATATACATATGGGCTCACTACAAAATTTCGAAATCCCAACATCTCGAGTTCCAGAATATCGAATTCAGAATCTTGAGATCTTGGAATCTCAAAAATTGTGACACCCCCCCCCCAAAACACCACCCAACACCCATGTGGGGGGCTGCACCTCCCAGACCCCCAGCAACTTAATATATACCAACTCCAACATCGCACTACAGCAAGGACAAGGGGAATCTCCCGGTCTGTGCTGTATGCCGATCTCCGTTCAGGATTTCGAAGTTTTGAAACTTCGAACATATGATCTTCGATCATATCAAATTAGAAGTTTTGAGCTTCAAAATTCTGAATGGAACCCATATATATATATATATATATATATATATATATATATATATATATATATATATATATATATGTTTTTTCCCCAGCAACTTGGGATGAACAAAAAAAAAAAAAACACCTGTATATTATGTGGCTGAGTGCCGACGAGCTGAAAAAAAAGAAACTACTGGAAAAGACATTCTATAGTTATGTCAAGAATCTAAATCGCAATGCTAAGATATGCCCTGAGCTACAACAGAATGGCATTAAATATACTGACCCCAAGGATATTGCCAGTATCCTGGCAGATCGATTTAGTGCTAACTCCACCCCCCTCTCACCCCCTAAAGGGCCCATCTCAATACCAAAAGATTGTCAAATTCCGGTAATCATGGCCACACAGGTAGAAACCGCACTCTCCAAAGCTAAGAATACAGCATCCATGGGACCAGATGACATCCCGGGCTGTGTACTACATGAACTACAAAATGAACTGGTACCTCACCTAAGTGTCATGTTTAATCATAGCCTCATCTCAGGCTTTGTGACCACTGAGTGGCGCACAGCTACAGTTATCCCACTCCACAAGGGGGGATCCACCTTGGATCGTGGGAACTACTGTCCCATCAGTCTGACGAGCCTGATCTACAAGGGCATGGAACACATTATCATGGAACTTATAAACAAAGACATTGACAACCTTCAAACACTGGACCCTACCCAGTTTGGGTTCGTGTAGGGCCAATCTTGTCTCCTGAACCTGATTGGCTTCTTTGACTCAGTCTCCAGAGCTGTGGACGAGGGAAAGGCGGTCCACACAGCCTATCTGGACCTTGCCAAGGCCTTCGATACCATCCCCCTCTCTGGAATCATAGATAAACTTACTAAGCTGGGCATAAATCCCTATGTCACTCGATGGGTTGCCAACTGGCTTACTGACAGAACCCAGACTGTAAAAGTAGCCGACTCCAAATCCAGCTCCATACAAGTGACAAGTGGAGTACCTCAGGGTTCAGTCCTGGGACCGCTCTTTTTTGGCACCTACTTCTCTGAAGCACTGGTCAACACTAAGGGACTCTGGCTAACAAAGTTTGCAGATGACTGCAAACTGGGAGCAATTATTGAATTCCCAAATAATGTGAATATTCTACAAAAGGGCCTTACAGAAACATATGCTTGGTGCCAGAGCCATGGGCTCAAGCTTAATGCCAAGAAATGTATAGTTATCCCCTGTGGGAAAAAACATGTACCCATGAATTACCACATAGCTGGCAATACACTAAACACCGAAAGTGTGATGAGAGACTTATGGACACAGGTGGATAGTGGTCTCACCTTCAATAACCACATTGCCACAACAGTCAGGAAATCCTTCTATGTGGCACACCTCATCACTAAGGGCTTTTCATTCAGAAAAAAAGGAGGTCATTGTCCCACTGTACTCGTCCCTCATTAGACCCATTATAGAGTACAACGCCCTGTTTGGTATGTACCTCACAAAACATCTGCAACAGCTGGAAAGGCCGCAGAAATACCTCACTAAAAGAATCACAGGCCTAAAGCAGATGCCCTATGCTGACCGTCTAAAAAATCTCCAGCTATACTCTGTGGCATATCGTCTACTCAGAGGTGATCTCTGCTTAACATACAAGGCCATGTCAAACCCTGAGCTGTTGGACATGCTCCACTTAAAGAAATCCCAATCCCTCAGAGCCACACGCTCCAAGGATCTAAACCTTGTTATCACACTGAACAAAACTTGCTGGAGAGATAGGTTCCTGACCCAGAGACTCCCCATACTCTGGAATAGACTGCCCATACATGTCAAGCAGAGCTCCTCCTTGGCCCTCTTCAAAAGGAACCTTGATGATTGAATGGGAGATAGGAAATTCACCCCGGGGATCACGTCAGTCTCCCTGCTAGACAGGGGTCTAGTGAAGTAAATATTGTGGGAAGAAATATCCAGGGAATTGTTATGGCTAGGCTTGTATAGGCCCTAGGGCCGATAGCCTAGTACCAACCTATGAACCTATAAAAGCAAATTTAGAACATCATTCTTCTCCTTTAATACCAGAGAATATTCTGGCAAATGACCATCTCAGACTTGGTATATGAAAGTCATTTTTTTTCAGCCATTCAGTCTCCATGTTTTGAGACTTAGTCTAGCAGGTCCCAAATTTGAAACAAAGACTACCATATTATGTATTATATTTTTTGATGTCTTTACATAATAAAAAAAAATCATATTACTATTAGCTAAAGGAAAAAAGACATTGCTATAGTAAAAATTATTTTATGTCAATTATATATAAAACTATTTTTTGTGTGTGTCTATATATATATATATATATATATATATATAAATAAATGGGAACACTTTATAATCCTGAAATTCTGAAATACCGAATTTCAGAATCCCGAGATTATAAAGCCGAAAGCTCAAAAGTTCGAAACCCCAGAAGCGCGAATTTCAAAATCCCGAAGTACGGAGATTTTGAAGTAGTACTTCTGGTGGTATGCTGTGTGAAGGGATAGCTGGAAGTTCAGGTAAGTATTTATGTTTAAGGGTTTTAGTTAGGGGCTTTAGTGCGTGTCAGTGTGTTTGGTTACTGTGATCTGTGTGTGCGAGGGGAATGTAGCTTGTATGGTGGTGATTTTGTGTGTTTGTCTGTGTAGTGCGACCGTGAAGTATATTTACGTAGGGGAGGCGCAGCCCCCCTGCTTGTATGTAGTGTACGTTTGAGTGTTTGTGTGTTGGGGGAAGCTGTGTGTATGTGTGTGTGTGGTGTATAGTTAGTGTAGTGTTCAAGATTTTAAAATTCACGCTTCTGGGGTTTCAGGATTGTCAGGTTTCGGCTTTATGATCTCAAAATTCTGAAATTCGATATTTCGGGATTTCGGGATTATAAAGTATATATATATATATATATATATATATATATATATATAGATAGTATGTATATGGGTCAATGTAATTTTACTGAAAGGTAATTTCAGTGAAACTCAAATGGTCGTGTCCATTTGATTGAAAATTCATTTCATTGAATATTTATTTGACTGAAAACTCATTTAATAGAAAATTGCAGACATCTACAGAAATCACCTGATGGTGTCATTTCTTAAGTGAGTCTACTAGTATGTGTGGACTTCAATGGTCAGCATCATGTTGTACCCCCAGATTTGTAGATGATTGTGATTTCCTTCAACATTGATTCACTGTGTGTAGTGTTTTCTCCTTTTTTATCTAAGGCTGTGCAACCATGAAATTAGTATATGTAAGTAAGAGGGGTGCGGGGGGGGGGGGGCAAAGTCTCCCACATGGGGTTGCAGGGGAGCTTGTCCCCCAGCAAAATAAATTGTATGGTCTATTTGCTGTGAAGAAAGTTTTCTAGCAAATAAGTCTTCAGTCAAATTAATTTTCAGTTGAAATAACTTTTCAATTAAATGGGAATGACCATTTCAGTTTCAGTGAAATGATCTTTCAATGAAATGACATGGACTCATACAATATATATCTGATATATATATATATATATATATATATATATATATATGTATATATATATATATATATATATATATATATATATATATATATATATATATATATATAAATAAAAAAATACTTCTATGAGTAAGAATACATCTATAGTAGACATTAATGGGGAATAAAGGACTTTACAGAAACATTATTCACCAGTATTGCCCACCTTGCCTGGTATTATCTCTTGCATATGAAACCATATGATGTTATTTGAAATGATGTACTGGCTGCTAAAACACAGCCCATAGTACTGACTCTTCAAGTCCTTACTGTCCAATAAGCCAAGAGCTGGTTTAACAATGCCTGTTGTCTTACAGTCGGGTGAAGCCTCTTTCCAATATTCAAGAGTGCATTGCATTACTTAATACTATCATGTCTCCAAGAGCTGCCTCCTTCTAGCCAGTGTAACACATGAAAACTGCAGAGGTATAGTAAAATATGTAAAATATTTTATATTAACTAAGTTGGCACATCTGATGTCACATCTATATGTGGCTTACATACATTTTAAGCCAATATTTTCTTTATTGATCTGGAACTTCTTGTGTCATATTAATTTGAATAAAGTTACCAAAAATGTAGTTTATGGAATGGCATTTTTGTAAGCAAATTTTGATCTGTGTTAGACTTCAGCCATGAAAAAACGTTAATAAATTGTTAAAGGTATACACCTTAAAGACGTAGAGAGTAAAACTTTCCTAATTAGTCATCCAACCATCTAAAAACCCTTTTTCCCATATTTGCACATGAGGTCAGGGTGTCACATTAATAGTGACAATCATCTACAGCTAATGTTCACACTTCGTGGTAGCCAGCCCTGCCATTGTTGTTTTTCCATACCACAGTCACGCATGCACACTCACACCTATGGCCAGTTCAGTGCATCCAGTCCACCTACTACTTGTCTTTGGAATGTGAGAGGAAACAGTGGAACCCAGAAAAAACCCAATGAACATAGAGAGGGCATGCAGACTCCACAAGGAAAGTAAACCAGCTGAGAATCGAACCAAAGAACCTCTTACTGTGAGGTGACAGTAACCAGGGTATCCGCTAATGCTATCATCTGGCGTGTTTCTTTCCTCTGCATACATCTAGTTCTCAATATACCATCAACTTGGTCCCATTCCCCAATAAGAAAAGAATCCATTTGGTTGTTATTTTGGTCTGTGAATCATGGCACCAGCTGCCTCACACTAACTGTAGGGTTCCAAGGTAAAGATCAATAAGGGCCTCTCGCTCATCTAGCATTTTTTTCTGCTTTTTTAATACTAAGGTAGGACTGTGAGGTGACAAATGCAGTCATATGGCAGTACACTATCACAGGGTGAGTGTTATTTATTACCCACACTTGGGTGGGTTTCTTAGACTACAAGGACACCATCCTCATGACCAAAAGAGAATCTTCCACATTGGATAAATATGCAAATTACCCACAAATCTATGATAGTGTGCTGGTGTTATACCATATTATTATTTAAAGAAAATAAATGTCTTTCCTTTCTTGTAAATAAGGTCAGCATATAAGACATGCTCCTTCTTATCTCACTGCTCCAGTATAAGTTTGCAGAAATGGCCATAGGATGTAGGAAGTAATCTTGTGTCAATGCAAGAACATGGTGGCACTGTCACATTATGATAGCAAAATATTATAACAGCAAAAACTGCTCCCTCATTATAACCCCCACAACAAAGCCTTCATTGTACAGATGAATGCTTCCCTATATTAGGACCAAAGATCTGGAAATCAATCCCATACCACATCAAAGACACATAATCCTATCCACAGTTCTATATACAGGTAAAGGTGCATCTCTACATGCTCACCAAGTGCCACTGACACCAATCTGGCCATATCTCCTAAGATGTCCTTCCTTTCTCACCCTGTCTTTCACTACTAAACTACACTTTGATCTCTCTCTACACCTCTCTCCACTGCCACCCTCAATCACTGATATGCTTACATATCTTTCCATCTATACTTATTTTACATTTTGAAATTCATATTCCTTTCCTCATTTTCACCTTGTCAGTATTTATATATTATTGCTATGTATATTCCTTACAGTTTTATTTACTTGCTAATAATTATGTTTTGCTGTATATCTCTGTACAATCATGTTTGCTTTTCATTAATGTAAATTTCACCTCTTTGTAATTTTCTTGTTCTTTTCATAGACTGAGACTAAAAATGGTCATTTGTGATCAGTGCTGCACCCCGATTAGCAAATTTTAAATAAGTAAAATAATATACAGTTTGTGCCACAGCCAACTTTTAACATGGCTTGCATACACATACATGTATACATATATATATTTTGTTGCAGGATGTGTTTTCATTTACATGTATTTTATACTAATTTTGTCACTAAGCTGCTAAATGAAAATGGATGCCATTTTTACTTTGGTTATTTCATCGGCAGACATGATGATTTTCATTTAGTACAGCTACCCAACTCAGTGGTAGCATATATTATATTTTACTTCCAGATTAGAGTGAAGAGGTAAAACCTTTTGCCTATGGCATCAAATCATGCAAGGTAGTTCCTATTGCAAGCTCAAACCAACTGCACAGTTAAACACTGACGTATGCCAAATCTCATACAATCAAAACTACATTTCCCACCTCACTGTAACTCCCAAGAAGTGAAGCTGATTCTTGAACCCATAATCTTTCCCTCTCTAGGTGAACCTTTAAAGACTGTAGTCATTCTTGAATATAGCTTCCAGGTGTCACAGGCATTCTTTGTTTTTGTGACATTAGGTCTGCAGTTCTAGAAATATTAGAAAACAACAGTTAACCAAAATTGAGCCTCCAGTGCCATTTTAAGAGTACTAATTTTAACACCTTTCAGAAGTGAAGCCTACTGTCAAGCTGAAAACTTCAAAAACATAAATATAAATGAAAAAATCTACAGCATTGATAAAGTAAAGCTACAGCATGAATACAGTTACTGTAATGCACCAGCCAAGGTCTAATATTTAACATTTAAGATTATCTCTTCACAAAAAAACCCAAATGATAAGCAGAATATATATATACATACATATATATATATATGTATATATATATATGCTGCTGCAATTAGTTGACAGTACTTTTACAAAATTACAAAATCAAAACTATGTGGTAGATATGCAGTCATTTTTTGTCTTTTATTTGGCCATTTTGTCACATAGTTCTGTCTCTTTAAGATATTCGGAAAGTCAGTATTGGGGCAATCAATCTAATAACAGTTTGTACAATAATTAAGTTGCTACTATGTTTTCAGTCTTTCAACATACAGTAACAAAATTTTAAGAAAGTAAACAAGATTGTAAACAAAAAGGGAAGAAAACAGGAAACCCAATTACCAGGTTTATGAAAAGTAATTTTAGTGATAACCAATAACGGCCTTTTTATATAAACATTATTATTTCTATATTTTGTGTCTTCTTCTTCTTTTAGCTGCTCCCGTTAGGGGTCGCCACAGCAGATAATCTGTTTCCATTTCTTCCTGTCCTCTGCATCTTGCTCTGTCACACCAACCACCTGCATGTCCTCTCTCACGACATCCATAAACCTTATCTTAGGCCTTCCTCTTTTCCTGTTACCTGGCAACTTCATCCTTAGCATCGTTTTCCCAATATACTCTGCATCCCTCCTCAACACATGGCCAAACCAATGTAATCTTGCCTCTCTGGCTTTGTCTCCAAACCTTCCAACCTGGGCTGACCCTCTAATATACTTATTCCTAATCCTGTCCACCCTCGTCACACCCAGTGCAAATCTTAACATCTTTAACTCTGCCACGTCCACCTCTGACTCCTGCCTTTTTATCATTGCCACTGTCTCCAACCCATAGAACATAGCTGGTCTCACTACCCTCTTGTAGACCTTCCCTTTCACTCTTACTGGTACTCGTCTGTCACAAATCACTCTTGACACTCTTCTCCACCCACTCCATCCTGCCTGTACTCTCTTCTTCACCTCTCTTCCACACTCACCATTACTCTGAACTGTTGATCCCAAGTATTTAAACTCATCCACCTTCACAACCTCTACTCCCTGCAACCTCACCATTCCTCTAGCCTCCCTCTCATTCACACACATATATTCTTTCTTAGTCCTGCTGACCTTCATTCCTCTTCTCTCTAGAGAATATCTCCACCTCTCCAGGGTCTTCTCCACCTGTTCCCTACTCACACTACAGATCACAATGTCATCTGCAAACATCATAGTTCATAGGGACTCCTGTCTGATCTCATCTGTCAACCTGTCCATCACAATTGCAAATAAGAAAGGGCTCAGAGCTGATCCTTGATGTAATCCCACCTCCACCTTAAACGCATCTGTCACTCCCACTGCAGACCTCACTGCTGTCACACTACCCTGGTACATATCCTGTACCACTTTAAATACTTCTCTGACACTCCCGACTTCCTCATACAATACCACAACTCCTCTCCAGGCACCCTGTCATAAGCTTTCTCTAAGTCCACAAAGACACAATGCATCTTCTCCTGACCTTCTCTGTACTTCTCCATCAACACTCTCAGAGCAAACATTGCATTTGTAGTGCTCTTTCCTGGCATGAAACCATACTGCTGATCACTAATCATCAGCTCCCTTCTTAACCTAGCTTCCACTACTCTTTCCCATAACTTCATGCTGTGACTGATCATTTTAATCCTTCTATAGTTACTACAGCTCTGCACATCACCCTTATTCTTAGAAATCGGTACCAAAACACTTTTTCTCCATTCCTCATGCATCCTCTCACTTTCCAAGATTTCATTAAACAATCTAGTTAAAAACTCCACTGCCATTTCCCCTAAACACCTCCATGCTTCCACAGGTATGTCATCTGGATCAACAGCCTTGCCATTCTTCATCCTCTTCATAGCTATCCTTACTTCCTCCTTGCTAATCCACTGCACTTCATGATTCACTATCCGCACATCATCCAACCTTCTCTCCCTCTCATTCTCTTCATTCATCAGCCCCTCAAAGTACTCTTTCCATCTGCTCAACACACTCTCCCCGCTTGTGAGTATGTTTCCCTCATTATCCTTTATCACCCTTACCTGCTGCACATCTTTACTAGCTCGGTCCCTCTGTCTAGCCAATTGGTACAGGTCCTTTTCTCCCTCCTTAGTGTCAAACCTTTCATACAACTCTTCATATGCCTTATCCTTAGCCTTTGCCACCTCTCTCTTTGCCATGCACCTCATCTCCTTATACTCCTGTCTACTTTCTTCATCTCTCTGACAATCCCACTTCTTCTTTGCCAACCTCTTTCTCTGTATACTCTCCTGTACTTCCTCATTCCACCACCAGGTCTCCTTGTCCTCCTTCCTCTTTCCAGATGTCACACCAAACACCTTTCTAGCCATCTCCCTTACTAGCTCTGCTGTAGTTACCCAGCTATTCAGTAACTCTTCACTGCCACCCAGTGCCTGTCTTAACTCTTCCCTGAACTCCACCTCACAACTACACTTTTTCAATTTCCACCATTAACCAGTTGATCCTTGGTGCTGCCCTTACAATCTTCCTCCTCCTCGTGATCACCAATATCACCCTACAAACCACCATCCTATGCTGCCTAACTACACTTTCACCTGCCACCACTTTTCAGTCTCCAATCTCCTTCAGACTGGCCCTTCTACATAAGATATAATCCACCTGTGTGCATCTTCCTCCACTTTTGTACATCACCCTATGCTCCTCCCTCTTGTTAAAATATGTATTCACCACAGCCATATCCATCCTTTTCACAAAATCCACTACCATCTAACCTTCTGCATTCCTTTGCCTAACACCATACCTACCCATCACTTTCTCATCCCCTCTGTTCCCTTCACCAACATGCCCATTGAAATCTGCTCCAATCACCACTCTCTCACCCTTGGGTACAGTCATCACCACTTCATCCAACTCACTCCAAAATTTTTCTTTCTCATCCATCGCACACCCAACTTGTGGAGCATATGCACTAACAACATTCATCATTACACCAACAATTTCCAGCTTCATAAACATCACTCTATCCAACACTCTTTTCACCTTCAAAACACTCTTAGCATACTGTTCCTTCAGGATAACCCCCATGCCATTTCTCCTCCCATCCACACCATGATAAAACAATTTGAACCCACCTCCAATACACCTCGCCTTGCTCCCCTTCCATCTGGTCTCTTGCACACACAATATACCAGACTTCCTTCTGTCCCTCATATCAGCTAGCTCTCTCCCTATACCAGTCATACTGCCAGCATTCAAAGTTCAGACCCTCACTACCACAGTCCTAGCCTTTGCTTGCCTCCGGGCATGCCTTCCCCCTCTTCCCCTAAGTTTTCTAAATATATCCCATTCATATCTGCCTTCTATCTAGTACTGAATCCACCCTAGCACACACACACACACACACACACACACACACACACACACACACACACACACACACACACACACACACACACACACACACACACACACATGCACGCATGCGCACACACACGCACACAGCCATTTCAGGAGAGCCTTCTTGGCTTATATGGATATCCCGGCCTCCAGGTACTCACAGAATGAACCATCATCCCCCAGGCCAGGTTCCCGATGTACATCCCAGTAGTTGTAAGCCTCACAAGATATGGGTTCTATCCCTATCACAGGTATTTGTGTTTATATTTTTTTACATTTCATTGCAGCATGGAGATGTTATACTTCATCTGAGATATTAAACATTTTAAACATGGCACTGTATCTTCCTGCTCAATAAAAACATGCTTTGTTGCACTCTATTGTTTTAATTTGGACATGACGTTAAGCTCAGCTCCATCCTGTCATGACGGATGTCTGCTTCGGTGTATAACAGAGGGTACAAATTTGCTGTTATGTGGTGTTTCCACACTTAGATTAGACTTTCAGACTGCCTTACTTATGCTCTGCAGTGTCTTTTATTTGCCCTTGCTTCATACAATACAACAAACAGCCTTTTAGAGCTAAACTACATCGCAGCTTAAAGAACAAGCTTTGAAAGGAGGCTGCAGTTGTTGCTTGTGAAATGTTAATTGTCTTTTTGACAAGCTAATTGGATTAATGTGCTGCATTGTATATTTATCTGTTTGTTTTTCAAGTAAGCTTTCCATGAAAGAGTCTTTTACTCTCTATCCCACCCACACTTGTCGCCACACTGAAACAAGCTGTTCCACACTATCCGACCACATGAAAGCAGCAGCAGCTGCTAACAGATACCACACATTCCAGAAAAACATGTTGCAACCCCCACCAGCCCAGAATCCATAAACTTTTATATTTAAGGCATATGGCAGTTGCCCACAGCTAGCCACTGATAAGCAAAGCCCTTTAATAGTGTCGTAACCCATACATGAGACAGCATCCATTCATGTCTTTTATTTTGCATTAACATATCTCTAGTGTGTTTCTCACCAAAATAAAGAAACAGATAAACCAGCTTCTAGACTAGTGGCCACCAAAAATAGGACTGCAGGAAATTAAGGCGCAACAACCACTGGAGTATGATTTATTATGTCCTGTACATGGTGGGCATATAAAGAGAATATTGTTATATTATGTTTTACTTGGAAAAAATAGCCAGGAATATCAATTCATTCTTTCATTTACTGACCAGGTGGTTACACAGTCACACTGGGCTCCTCATGGTTTGCCCCTTTTGCTGGTTTGACCCAGAGTGCATTACAACTAAAAACTACAAAATGAACTGGCACCTCACCTGTCATGTTTAACCATAGCCTCACCTCAGGCTTCGTGCCCACTGATTGGCGCACAGTTACAGTTATCCTACTCCACAAGGGGGGATCCACCTTGGATCCCAGGAACTACCGCCCCATCAGTCTGATGAGCCTGATCTGCAAGGCCATGGAACGTATTATCATGGAACTTATAAACAAAGACATTGGCAACCTTCAAACACTGGACCCCATGCAGTGTGGGTTTGTGAAGGGCCGATCTTGTCTCCTGAACCTGATTGACTTCTTCGAATCAGTCTCCAGAGCCGTGGACAAGGGTAAGGTGGTCCTCACAGCCTATCTGGACCTTGTCAAGGCCTTCAACACCATCCCCCACTCGGAATCATAGATAAACTTACTAAGCTGGACATTAATCCCTACATTACTCGATGGGTTGCCAACTGGCTTACTGACAGAACCCACACTGTAAAAGTAGCCAACTCCAAATCCAGCTCCAGACAAGTGACAAGTGGAGTACCTCAGGGTTCAGTCCTGGGACCGTTCTTGTTTGGCATCTACTTCTCTTTAGTACAGGCCAACACTAAGGGACTCTGGCTAACAAAGTTCGCAGATGACTGCAAACTGGGAGCCATTATTGAATCCCCAAATGATGTGGATATTCTACAAAAGGGCCTTACAGAAACAGATGCTTGGTGCCAGAGCCATGGGCTCAAGCTCAATGCCAAGAAATGTATAGTTATCCCCTTTGGGACAAAACATGTACCCGTGAATTACCACATAGGTGGTAGTACACTAAACACCGAAGGTGTGATAAGAGACTTAGGGACACAGGTGGACAGTGGTCTCACCTTCGATAACCACATCGCCACAACAGTCAGTTAATCCTTCTATGTGGCACACCTCATCACTAAGGGCTTTTCATCCAGAAAAAAGGAGGTCATTGTCCCATTGTACTCATCCCTCATTAGACCCATTATAGAATACAACGCCCCGTTTGGTATGTACCTCACAAGATATCTGCAACAACTGGAAAGGCCGCAGAAATACCTCACTAAAAGAATCACAGGCCTAAAGCAGATGCCCTATGGTGACCGTCTAAAAAAACTCCACCTATACTCTGTTGCATATCGTCTACTCAGAGGCGATCTCTGCTTAACATATAAGGCTATGTCAAACCCAGAGCTGTTGGACATGCTACACTTAAAGAAATCCCAATCCCTCAGAGACACACGCTCCAGGGATCTAAACCTTGTCATCACAATGAAAAAAACATGCTGGAGGGATAGGTTCCTGACCCAGAGACTCCCCTGGCTCTGGAATAGACTGCCCATACATGTCAAACAGAGTGCCTCTTTGGCCCTCTTCAAAAGGAACCTTGATGATTGGATGGGAGATAGGAAATTCACCCCAGGGATCACGTCAGTCACCCTGCTAGACAGGGGTTCAGGGAAGTAAATACTGTGGGAAGAAATAGCCAGGGAATTGTTATGGCTAGGCTTGTATAGGCCCTAGGGCTGACAGCCTAGAAACAACCTATGAACCTATGAATTTATTTGGACTGTTTGTTTATACACACAGATCTGTTTTGCTGGTAGGTGGAGTGATGTAAAATAAACTTTACAAACTCTACAGTAATATAACATGATTTAGAATTTTAAAATACACTGCACTGTAAGAGCTTATAGCACATCACCTGATATGTATACTATGTACAGCTGTGACAGTGAATACAATAAAAGAGCAGTAATTACAGTTTTAATGTAAACCAACAGTACACTTTAATGCAAGTTCCTAATGCCTACCAACTGCTATATATACTATATGAAAATTTACCATGGAGTCAATGTTATGTTGAAAGCTAGCATCAGGCCATAAACACAGTAGAAAGGAAAGTGTACAGCAGTTTTCAGCAGTCTGCCAAACTTATTAAGTTATTAATAGCACAAAGTACATGCATGAGCGCGCACACACACACACACACACACACACACACACACACACACACACACACACACACACACACACGTGGCTTGCACAAGAAAAGCAATGCAAAAATTTAGAACACAAAAGTTCCATCAGATTATTCAAGACTAATCCAAAAGAGACACAAACAGAATGAATTGATGAATGTCTTTCAGATATATCATTAATTTAATAATCTAAATAGCAATCATCGACTATGGTATACAATATCCCTGTTCTACGTCTGCTTTGACTTTCAGAGGCAATTGTTATCCTCTATTCTTGTTCAAGTTATCTTCAAACTGTTTTAGGGTAGTGGTTCATAACATGTTTGTTTCCTCTTTTCCCCATGTTTTTGATACCGCTGTTGTGAAACATAACTTTCTCAAGCTGCTTTCCACATTTCTTCTATGTTTGAACCCACCAATTTCTTATTGTGTACCTTGATAAGTTCATCCCTATTATTTGCAAACAGGTTTGCATTGGACAATCTTTAAACAGGAAAATGTTTCTGTTTTACTCCCTTATAACTATCTGACTTACGTTGAGTATAACTATAGGGTTCCACACTAATTATTCTCTCTGTTGGTGTTGTATCAATATGAGATTTTTCTCAAGCCATGGTAGTCTGTTGATGCCCTTCAAATGTGAGGCTGTGTGTCTGGGGCCATCACTTTTTTATCTAGTGCATTTAGTCAGAAGCATACAAAGGAAGAACTAAATCTCTTCTTTATAGTGAAACAACAGACCCATTTCACAGTATTTTGTATCTCTCTTACCAGGAAATGTTCTCATAGTGAAAATGCCGGCAAGTCACCCATCTGTAATTCTGACAACCTGGTTCCGGAAAAAGAGTTCAAACATCAATAGTTCAAATTAAGCAGCATTGCATTGTTATCTGTGCTTGCAGGCTGTATGCTATATACTAATCAGCAGAAAAAAATCATGACAGTTAACAATTACCTGGCTAACACTTTTCAACCCAAGTTTTCTGATCTTATATGTAACAGCTTAATTACTTATACCTAGGATTATATAATAACCTAACATTTTCAAATTAATTTAAATTTCCATATTTTTATTTTTCATAGCTTTTTCTAACTTATTTTTTCTTACTTTCTCCTTTCCTATTATCCACCTTTCTCAATTTTCACTGTAATTTTTCTCTTCTATTTTAACTATATATATTAATGTATTTTAATTTGTAACTGCGGTGGTGATGCTGCAGTAGCACTGTCGCCTCACAGTAAGACGCTGTCCTGTTCGATTCTCAGCTAGAGCGTCTTCTGTGTGGAGACATGCATGAATGGGCGTACCTTCGCTGAAGGTTGTGCGTCAGGGCTGGCAACTCGGCACGTAAAAATCTACTGCCAACCATTAGCGGACCGGAGTTCTGCTGTGGCGACCCCTTACCGGGAAAAGCCGAAAGACACAACATATTAATGTATTTTAATTTATTGTTAAAATTATATTGTTACTATAATAATGTTTGTAAATGTAAATGTTTTTCCATTTTGTTTTCTCTGACCTTTTTTCCCTGGGCCTCCACTTTAAAGGGGCTTTTCTGCCAAGTCGAACTATCCCTCTAAACAAATGCAAATAACTAAATAAATAAATGTCATCGTACTTGGGAAAATTAACATGAGTACAGTGTATGCCACTGTTCCACAAACCATTCTCCATCATCTGCCTCACAATTGTCCAACAGTTAATGACCAATATTCAGACCACTTCCACTTAATTAGGCCAGCAGCAGATAGTACAGTAGAACCTCTTCATAGGTTCATAAGTGTTTACTAGGCTAACAATCACAAGGGCATTTTTAAGCCTAGCCATGCATCCCAAAATCTCTGACAAGCTCTGGTATCCTTTTATAAGTGTAAGCAGGGGACTGGGAGATGAAACATTTACAAGCAGGGGCCTGGTAGATGAAATGTTTACAGTATTCCTGTGTCCATTAGAGACACAGGTGCCAAATCAGGAATGAATTTCCTGCCCCCCATCCAAGTTACACATGAATGAGGTTAGGGAGGAACTCTGCTTCACATGGATGCCTGTTCCAGAAGGTACCCAGATTCAGCTCCAACAGTTCATCTTTTACACAAATGCAATGGAATGACAGATCTGACTGCCTAACAAAAAGGTTTATCTGATTTAGGCAAGTGGACACTATTTAACTTTATAGATATTTACGTCTTCAAGACAAAATATAGACATCCAGGAGAAAGTGTGCAAGCAATCATTCTCTTTATGGATAGAGCTGCAACAGAAAAAGTAAGATAGCCTTTTGTGCCACCCTGCATGCTAGTTTTATGAGAAACTGAAAGACATGTTGCAGTATACATTGAATCCCACCCTTTAAGCCAAATGTGTGATCGCTCATAGTTAAGTAAGTACTAGGTTAGCTGCCCTTGTAAGACATTTAAAGTCTTGCCAATTTCTGTCAAAGGTGAAAATCAAACCCTGTACCTTGTGTCTTTGAGGTATACACATTAAGCATTATGCCAGCCCAGAACCCCTCCCAAATTATATATACAATACTTAATTAATCTGCATTTTACTACATTATGCTATACTACAGGAGACTAGGAATGTCACGGCAGACTTTCTAATGAAAGTATGACGGTTTAGTGAACAATTGGCATAAATGCAATCACAAAACATCACAAACACGTTACCACAAACAGGTAATAGTTACGTGAATCACTAAAAATTCATAATTGCAGGAGCATCCTTTCCACTCCTCTACCCCCTTCACTATATATACATATACATATCTATATCTAATCTATATATATATATATATATATATATATATATATATATATATATATATATACATACATACACACACACACACACACATATATAGAGAAATGAGAATTTCTAGAAAATACTTCAGTCTCTATTTAAATGCAAATATTGGTATTTGCATTTCAGTGATCAGAGATGAGTGTTAATTATTAGCTATACAAGCTTCACCATTACACCACCTTACACTAGGGTTACCACCTGTCCCACTTTGAGAGGGACAGTCCCTCTTTGGGGACTTGTGTTCTGCAAAAAAAATTGTAAAAATGGTAAATGTCCTGAGATTTTAGAGCAAAATTATTTTCTATTTTTTATGTAATAGTTACATAACACAGTTATTCTGTATCTGAAACACCTACATGTTATAAGAAACAGAGTAAGCAATTAAAATGCTACAAGAATAAGCTTTTATTTAGGCAAACAAGTGAAGTTCGGTCCATTGTACCAGCCGTGGGTATGTTTCGGTCTGCAAAATTTGACGTTTGTACCAAAAATGTTCCAGTTTGGGCATTTGAAAAGGTGGCAACCCTACCTTACACATGTGTGTTAACCCTAACCCTGCCCATGCCCCTGCCTCTAATCCCAACCTCATGAAAACCCCTTTTCCCTAACACTTGACACTTGAACATACTTAACATACATAACACACATGCATAACACTAAAGCTATCCCCTTACCTAGCCCTTACTCTAACGCTAACCTGCCAACACTCATTCACAAACACTTCCACCCCAAATGCCAAAACTTTCAGGAAATTCAGAACTTTTGAGATTAACACACACATATGCACTCGCCATAAAACAAAGCACGCATCTTACACACACCCAACCTTTGACATTCTGATGTTTGTTAAACATAGCATATGATAAAGAGTGCGGATGAAAAAAAAGACAGCTCTTCATTTTGTCAGCAAAGACACACACATACACACACGTGTGTGTGTGTGTGTGTGTGTGTGTGTGTGTGTGTGTGTGTGTGTGTGTGTGTGTGTGTGTGTGTGTGTGAGTGTGTGTGCGTGTGTGAGCGTGTGTGTGCGTGTGTGTGCGTGTGTGTGTGGGGGGGGCACAGCAGGTAGCTGAGAGTTCAATTAATTTATTTGGGAAGGGAAAAGGGAAAGAATAGACTGGGAGCATTACTCTAGCTCCAACACCCTAGCCCAAAGGTTCCTAGAATTTATAAACTCAAATGTTATGGAACAACTTGTTACCACTCCCACAAGAGGGGAAAACATACTGGACCTGATCATCACCAACATGGGGACTCTATGCTCCAGACCAGAAGTGTATCCCTCACTGGTAAGATCAGACCATAAACTAATCTCACTGGATATTCACATCCCGACCACACCCCCTGCCCAGAAAACCACAGTGAAAAACTTCTCTAAAGCAAATTTCACACTCCTCAAAACCGAGGTGGAATCCTTCAAAGCCCCGGGCCTGTGGAAAATACGGCCCAGACCGCAGAATCCTTTATAAACGCATTCTATGAACACCTTCAGGAATGCATGGATCATGCGATCCCAAATAAAACCAAGACCCAATCCTCCAAAGGCAGACGTCCTGTCTGGTGGACCCCAGCCATAAACAAACTATACAATAGAAGGAGGAAGCTACTAAATGATAGAGCAAAATCCCAAAAAGGGAAGGCATCACTGATCAGTATTAGCAAAAAACTACAGGCACTCATAAAATTGTCTAAGTCCAGCTTCGAGAGAAAAATTGCACAGGACACTAAGGATAATCACAAGGCTTTCTTTAGTTATGTTAGGAACCTGGGTGGTAATTCCCAGATATGCTCAGAATTAGACCAAAATGACAAAAAATACACCGAACCCACAGACATTGCTAACATCCTAGCTGACAGGTTCAGCGCAAACCTCTCCCCCCCCCCCACCAAAAGGGAAAATATCTATCCCAGCAGAGTGCTGCCCCCCCTGACATCTCAGATGCTCAGGTAAGAGCCGCCCTCTCCAAAGCAAAAAAACACAGCATCAATGGGACGAGTCGGTGTCCCGGGCTGCGTCCTACATGAACTCCAAGAAGAGCTAAACCCAAACATAAAACTACTGTTCAATCTCAGCCTTACTACAGGATATGTGCCCAAAGAGTGGCGTACAGCAACAGTGGTCCCTCTCCATAAAGGTGGTGCCTCAACGGATCCTGGAAACTATCGTCCCATAAGCCTGACTAGCTTGGTCTGCAAAGCTATGGAAAGGATCATCATGGACCTCATAAATAAAGATATTGGGGACCTACAGACACTGGATCCTACCCAGTTCGGCTTTGTTAAGGGCAGATCCTGCCTCTTAAACCTGGTTGATTTCTTTGAAACAGTCACCAAGGCCATTGACGAGGGAAGGTGGTCCACACAGCCTACCTGGACCTCGCAAAAGCCTTCGATACAATACCCCACTCGGGCATTATAGATAAGCTCACCAGCTTAAATATAAACCCCTATGTCACTAGATGGATTGCAAACTGGCTCAAGGACAGAACCCACATGGTTAGAATTGCTGGAGCCATGTCAGACTCCAAACCAGTTACAAGTGGTGTCCCACAAGGCTCAGTCCTGGGACCTCTCTTGTTCGGTATATATTTCTCGGAGGTGCAGGCCAACACGGAAGGACTGTGACTGACCAACTTCGCAGATGACTGCAAACTGGGCACCATAATCGACTCTCCAGCCGACACAAGCATCCTCCAAAAGGGCCTCATAGAAACAGACAACTGGTGCCAGAGCCATGGCCTCAAGCTAAATGCCAAAAAGTGTATAGTCATCCCCTTTGGCAAAAACAAAGTGCCCACAAATTACCACATAGGTGGTAATCCATTAAGTACAGAAGAAGTAATTAGGGACCTGGGGACCCAAGTTGATAGCAATCTCTCATTTGACAACCACGTGGCCAAAGTGGTTAGAAAAACATTTTATATAGCCCACCTAATCATGAAGGGATTCACATCTAGATCAGGGAGGTCATCGTGCCTCTTTACTCATCCCTCATCAGGCCCATAATTGAGTACAATGCCCCTTTTGGGATGTACCTTACCAGACACCTGCAGCAACTGGAAAGACCCCAAAAGTACCTCACCAAGAGGATCAAAGGGCTCAAACAGATGCCATATGCTGCCCGGTTAAAGAAACTCCAGCTCTACTCAGTGGCATACCGCCTGTTCAGAGGCGATCTGTGCCTGATGTATAAAGCCATGTCCAACCCGGAATTAATGGACATGCTGCACCTCAGAAAATCCAAATCCCATCGAGCTACGTGCTCGCGAGACTTGAACCTCAGCACTGAAATAAATAGGACATGCTGGAGGGACAGATTCATAACCCAGAGGCTCCCTTCACTCTGGAATAAAATCCCGTCCAGGTTAGGCAGAGTCCCTCATTGACTCTCTTCAAGAGGAATCTTGATGAGTGGATGGGAGATCGTAGGTTTACCCCGGGTATCACTTCTGTGTCACTATTAGACAGAGGCACAGTATACTAACCTAGAAAAAGGGCATAGCAAAATAAATTTAAAATGGGTGGCGAAAGCCAAACACATTCTGGCTAGGCTTATAAATGCCCTAGGGCAGATAGCCTAGTATGAACCTATGAACCTATGAACTGAATGGGATAAGCTGATCCTCCTCACAAAACAAAGGTTAGAATTACCTGATTTGAATGGATATTTTGATCTATGCAGTTAAGACATACGACAAGCACAAGGTTATAAATCAAAGTGGAACAGGATGATGAGGAAATGGACAGAGGTCAGGAAATAGGGAGAGAGTAATATTTTGAATGCAGATCCTTAAGGAGAATAACATCAACCATACAGAAAATTATATTCCTAAGGTAGCAGAAAGTATTCTAAGAACTTAGCCAAGAATTTAGACAAGAATAGAGAAAACAGATTTTTCTAATACAGATAACTGCAATTAGGGATATAGAAATAGGCAGGAGGGGTTGTAATGTACTGGAGAAAACTGGCAAAGGAACCTAGGCATTGGTAGAAAATATTTATAGAGAGAGAGAGAGAGAGAAAGGGATTAAGGAGTGATAAGTGAAACCATACAGAATAGTATATTCATAAAGTGGCAGAACGTAGGAATGAACTAAGCCAACATATGAATGGATAAAGTTGATTCTGCCAATAGCGATGACTGCAAGTTGGGGTATAAAAAATAGGCAAGAGGGGGTTGTAGTTTACTAAAGAAAATTGGCAAAGGAACCAATGTATTGGGAACAAATATATTTATTTATTTGACATTTGTTTACTGGGAAAGTTCAACTGGGTATGAGCCCATTTTCAGTGGGGGCCTGGGAGGGAAAGCTCCACAGTACAATTTAAACAGAATTACAAATCAACATTGGTTATAAATACTATGACAATCACACAGGAGTACAATTTGTGGTTACAATAAAAGAAGATAAAAAGCAAATATAAAGCAAGCAATAAAGTTGAACTTACATTATGTAGAAGATAGAAGAGAGTTCCTAATATGTATATTACATAATAATGCATAAAAATACATTTTCATGCTAGGTGAAGTCCAATTCTTAATAATTTTTTTACCCTTTCCTTTATCTGATTGAGGGTGCTCATCCTAGCCACTCCCCTCCTCTATCCAATAACCGGACCATATTTTATTTATCCCAGTAGCGTCGCAAGCTCCATTTTTAAAGTATAGCCTAGTTCATGTTAGTCCAGCTATCCCTTGGTGTAGTGTGCTCGTGATATAAGTAAATCTGCTTCAGAATGTTTGTACACTGCTAAAAGTATATTTGTTTAATGCTAATCTGTTATGTCTTGGTATACAATAATAACTGTAACCATTGGACACTATTTGTGTATTGCTAAGGCTTGTTGTTATCACTAACTAACCAGCTGTGCTAAGGCTTGTTGTTAATAATACCTGACAGTGTCTAGAAGCTTAACATATGCTACACGCTGCCTCCTTAATTTGTTATACTGCTGGTACACAAGGGTTAATGTATGACAAAGTTTTTCTTCACTGAAATTGCATTGTTGAGAAGTGCAAGTATTTCTAGATTTACTTAGCTACACACTTTTAAAAGCACAAGAGCTCATTATGTGTTAACATTATGAAAAGACTATTACAAATTATGGTCCAAGTTATTAAGTGATACTATGGTTAAGATAAGCAAGATAAGCAGGGGTTAAAAGCTTTGCATTTTGCTACAGTTAATCTGTTATTTTAAACAGAAGAAAGGCAACATTTTTCCTTGTAACTGAATCATAGAAATGCACTGTTATATTGCTCTCTACCGCTTCACTACTTTACCCTCTAACTCCTCTCCATGTAGTCTTTTTTTTCACAGCAACGTATCTTTACTTTCTGTCCATGTGTGTTCTCTCCCCCTCTACTTTGGTGTGGAAGCCTGTTCCTGGGTTCTACTTCTGACTGCACAGCACAACAAGCTAATCCATTACCAAAAATAAAACAAAAAGTAAGGGAACAGTAAACTCCAATTCCAAAACACAAGTCATCTCCCTAGGGACTTGCTGATGATAAAGTACTCCTGCAACCAATTCAGCAGAGTATATTTACTCTTTTTAAATGTTGGTGCATGCACACTAGCCATGCTGCTGCAGACAGCCCCCCCCCCCCCACACACACACACACACACCAGATACATTTCCATTTTTCATTTTTCTCTCTTTTTCTTCCTTCTTTCTCTTTATCTTTTTAAGGGACTAGACAGCCTACCAAACCAAACTCCTAGGCTGTTTGCAAACTTGCACACTGACTTTGGGCTGTTTCAAACTAATAATTTTCACCTGATTGCACAGCCTAATATACCACAGTATTTGGAACTTCAGTTACATACATGTTGTATACTAGATTTTCTGATTATTTTCTCATAGACTGTGTTTGTCCAGATTTGTGCTAGGTGAAGTCCAATCTGTTTGCATCATTTGCCTACCCTACCCCCAACTCCCACCCAACCCCACTATCCATACATTTATTCTTAACAGACTAATCCCTCAGTCTTAATTATCCAATCACAACCCAACTATCTCTCCACTCCTCTTACCAACTAGCCTACCCACTAAAATCCAACCCATTAATTACAAATACTCTTCAATTGCTCTGCTTAAATATCACTGCTTAAACTCCCCTACCATATATAATTTAAATACTCCCTCCTGCCATAACTCCCATCATAACCCTTTCTAAACTACAAAATATACTACACACCCTCTTTCTCAACTACTCTACATAATCTCACATAAAATAAAATGTTCACAATTATCCTAACTCTTACTTTTGTTGCTCAGCTAACCTCCTACCATATTCATATCAACATTATATAACATTCCCATTCTCCCCATCTCTCAACCCCTCTCTATCAAAATTATATTCCCAACAATCTTTAATTGTTCACACATTGATCTAACCACATTTAAATTACTTCTTCAACTATCTTACATACCTATATCCCTTCAATATGACAAATTTATATCTAAATACCTAAAAGTTATATTCCTCACACCATCCCAACTTAGTCTTAGCGGAGATATATACCCAAACCCCGGCCTTGTAAGCAACCCTTCTACTCCCACAACCCAATAACAGAATATATTAAACCTCCCCAGGAAAGGAACTGACTTGTTTATAATAAATCTAAATATGAGAAGCATCCTGAATAAAATGCAAGAGCTACATGCCACCCTTATATTATACTCTCTAGATATACTTCTTATCACTGAGACCTGGCTTAAACCAGAAATCAGTGACAACAAAATAGTTCCCCCAGGATATAACATATACAGGCAAGATAGAAAATCCAAAATAGGTGGAGTCATTGCTTTACTATTAAAAAACAACCTTACACTTGAAATCATTGACCACAACCTTCCAACTTTTAATAATGCAGAGTTACTGTTCACCAGAATAAATATCAACACAAAGAAAAACTTTAATATAATCATATTCTATATTCCCCCCAGTAATGATATCAACACACTAGAATCCATCCTGCAATGGACTGCAAACCCCCCCCCCCAGGAGAATATCATACTGGGTGACTTCAACATCAATTGGTCCTCCTGTAACTCACTGCACCCTCCTGACCATATTAACCTCCACGGCTTCCCTCAAATAATCCAAACTACAACTAGGGTAGATGAAGCATCAAAAAAGGAGTCCATCCTTGACTGAATCCTTACTAACTGACCTGTACTATCATGTCACTCTGGTAATCTCTCAGACTACCTTAGTGACCACCTCCCAACATTTGTTCGCTGACAGCATGTAACTCCAATAAAAACTTCCTCTTTCTGACAAATTCGATATACAAAAAACTTCAAATCTCAAGACTTTGTGTCCACCCTCAAACACTGTAATTGGATTCCACTTAAATTCTTCCCACTTGACAGCACAGTAGAATATTTCAACACTACATTTCTAAACATCCTAAATAACATGGCCCTCACCAGAACAGTAAGAATAAAGTCCAACTATGCCCCTTGGCTTACCAAAGAAACAGGATCACTTCTAAATGAAATAGAAAAATCCTGGGAAACTTGGGTCCATTATAAAACTGCAACAGAACAACAGAAATGCCTTGAGCTAATAAATAAATCTAAAAAGCAAATCAGACTTGACAAAAAAATCACTACACTGATATACAATCTAAGCGCAAAAAGAACCCACAAAAATTCTGTCTTGCTATTAACGAAATTCTGCAACCATGCCAAACTAGCACACCCTCCCCAATCACCAGTAACTCCATTGACAATATTGCCACCCCGTTTAACAAATATTTCACTGAAGCTATAATTGCCATCACTAAGAACAACTTTCCAACACCAACACCAAATATCTCTTCCTTAGCTCATAAAAACAACCACTTTTCCCTACAACCAGTCCCAAGTACTATATATAAATATCTTAATAAACTTAAACCCACAACACCTGCAGCAAACAAACTGCCTGCTGAATACCTCAAAATCACAGCCAAAGCCATATCATACCCAGTCTCTTTACTAATCAATCGCTCCATCTCTGAACAACATATCCCTGCTCTCTGGAAAACATCACACTTAATACCATTACACAAAAGTAGAAACTCAATTCAACTATCAAATTACCGACCCATTGCTATCCTATCACCTTTATCAAAAATTCTTGAAAAGTACATACATACTCAAATCCTAAACCATCTCTTAACCAACAAGCTTCTAGCTAATACCCAGCATGGATTCCACCCTAACCACAGCACTTATAAGTTTCACTAACACTGTTAATCAACACCAAAATGAAGGCAACCTTGTATCTTCTATCTTTCTAGACCTCTCTAAAGCTTTTGATACTGTCTCTTGTAATAAACTCTTAATACTATCTGAACTCAGTCTAAACTGCTCCACTCTTGCATGGTTCCAGGACTACTTATCAGATTGCAGACAAGCTGTAAAATCGCAAAATAACCTATCTTCTCTTCTACCTGTTAAGTGCTCTGCAAGGGTCCATCCTTGGTCCCCTTCTCTTCAGTTTATTCACCAACAACTTTCATACTGCCAACGTACATGCTACTTTGGTCCTATATGCAGGGGATTCAATCATGATCTGTTCTGCCTCAACCCTCTAAGAACTTCAAAAAATAACACAAGAATCCTTGACTGCAGTCAAAACATGGCTATCAGATGCAAACTCATACTCAACCCAAACGAAACTAAGCTGATGCTATTTCATCCCACAAAAGCCAGAGATCTGATCCCATCGTTCAAAATAATATAAAGCAACAAAAAGTACAGGTGTGTACACTTACCATAAATGTAGATGTTCGAGTGTATTCACTGTTGCAGTCATCATATTTGGGTTATCCTGCCAGGGGTGCCCTCAGTCAGCCCGAATACCAGAGGCTTAGTATTTCTGTGTCAGTTGCTGTCGCTCCAGGACTAACGTCAGGTCATCAGTGGTATAAAATCAGGCTGCCGACAGCATTACATCAGTTTTTCTTGCCCTAACTGTCAGGAGCCCCCCAAATAGGGAGCTAGGTTATGGTGGAAGAACACCACCAGTAGAACGTAAATACCAAAGATTCCCTGTAAGGAGAGAGGAAGAGTGAGAGAGAGAGAGAGAGAGAAGGAGGATGGAGGGAAACCAGGACTGCAACAGTGAATACATTTGAACATCTACATTTATGGTAAGTGTACACAACTGTACTATGTTCTTCGTGTTTCACTGTTGCAGTCATCACATTTGGGTTGATTCCCAAAGCTGAAGAAAAGGGTGGAGGCAATTAAGAAGACTGTGGGCTGGCTAGGATGCCCTGCAAGACTGCGGTAGCAAAGCCTGCCCTGGATTTGGAGAAGATAGGAAGGTGCTAATGCTTGGTGAAGGTATGAACAGATGTCCATGTTGCAGCCTCCAGGATGTCCCTGGTGGGGACCCTTCTGAGAAAAGCTGCAGAGGTGGAGGCTGCCCTGGTAAAATGTGTCCTGACCCCCTTTGGGGGCAGTTTCCCATGCTGTTTGTAGCAGAAATGGATGCAGTATGCTATCCATTTGGAGATTGTTTGTTTGGATATGGCCTTGCCCTCTGCTCCTGCTGTGAAGCTGACTAGCAATTGATCAGTTTTTCTAAAGGATTTATTCCTGTCCAGATAGAATCTGAGCTGTATGTGCACATCTAGAGAGTGCAGAATCCTTTCCCCCTTGTTTTGTGAGTTAGGGAAAAAGGTGGGCAAATGTATGGATTGGTTGAGAGCCACACTGGACAGCACTTTAGGCATGAAGGATGTGTTAGTCCTGAGTGAGACTCTGTCAGCATGGAAAATGATGAAGGGCTCTACAGCCATGAGTGCTTGTAGCTGAAGTGATGGCCAGAAGCAAGGCTGCCTTCCAAGAGAGAAATTTTAACTCTGCTGAAGCTGCAGGTTCAAAGTGGGGGTAAGGTGAGCTTTTCCATCACAAAGTTAAGGTCCCAAGCTGGGGTAGGAGCTCTTCTGGGTGGCCTTAAGTTGTTAGCCCCTCTTAGGAACTGTTTGATGGAGGGGGTGTGAGAAGAGAGGTGTCTTTGTGTGCTGTAATGAGCAGAGATGGCAGAGGCATGAATTTTAATACAAGAGAAGGATAGACCCCTGTGTAGTAGGTCTGCTAGGTAATCCAGGATGAGAGGTAGGGAGGGCTGTACCGTTCTGGCTCCCTTAGCCTGGATCCAGATGCAAAACCTTTTCCACTTGTCAGCATAGAATTTTCTAGTGCTGGGGCATCTGGCCTCACGTATAACATCTAGGACTTGTTTGCTTAGGCTGGCAGCTTGAGGAGTGGTCAGGGAATAAGCCAGGCTGCCAGGTTGAGGGTCTGCAATTGTAGGTGCATGAATCCCCCATTCCCCTGGGTCAGGAGTGTTAGGATCTGAGGTAGGTGCCATGGTGGCAGGGGTGACAGGCTGCGCAGCAGTGGGTACTAGTGCTGGCATTGCCAGTCTGGTGCAATCAGGATTGCCCTCAGTTTTTCCTCCCTTATTTTGAGCAGTACCTTTGATTATGAGTGGTAGAGGGGGAAATGCATAGACTGAGAGGTTTACCCACTGGAAGGATACAGCATCCACTTTCCAGGCCTTGCTGTGAGGTTCCTTGGTGCAGAATATTCTGAGCTGATTGGAGTGGGAGGCAAACAGGTCGATCTTCCGGGTGCCCCATTTCTGCGTTACAAAGGTGAAGGTTCTGTGGTCTAGTTGCCACTCATGTGGGTCTAGCAGTATTCTGCTTAAGTTGTCTGCCAGAGAGTTTAGAGAGCCTAGCAGGAATTGTGCTAGCAGGTGTAGCTATCAGGGCATGCTGATCAGCTAGCATCTCTTCTTGGTTGATGTGCAGATGTATTTGATTTGGGCTCCAATGGCCCTGAATGCACCTGCCATCCAGGTGTGCACCCCAGGCATAGTCTGATGCATCTGTGTGGAGGGTCTGGGTGGCGTGGGGTTGTGAGAAGGGAAGTCCCTTGTTGTGGCTGCAAGCTACTGCCCACCAAAGAAAATCTTTCCTTAGACAAGGTATTATTGGTATGAGAGTTTCCAGGTTTTGAGAGTGTTGACATCAAAGGCTTTTTAGGTACCATTGTTGTTTCCTCATATGCAGTCTGGCATATGGAATGAGAAGGATGCAGGAAGCCATGAACCCTAGAGCTTGCAGGATTTTCCTCGCGGATAACTGGGGTCTGGTGGCTAGATGAGAGAAGTAGCCTGTCAGGTAGGCTTGTTTTTCTGGAGTAAGGAATGCCATCTGGGATGCTGTGTCCAGGCTTGCTCCCAGTAATACAATTTTTGTGTGGGGACTAGTTTTGATTTCTTTTCATTGATAGTATACCCCAGGGAGGTCAGTATGTCCTTTACAAAGGTCAGGTGCTGTAACAGCTTTTCCTAACTGTCTGCCTGAATCAGGCAGTCATCTAAGTATGGGTAAATTTGAATATGTCTTTGTCTGCAAAAAGCAATGGCGGGGGACAAGCATTTTGTGAAAACTCTAGGAGCAGTGGATAAGCCAAAGGGAAGTGCAGAGAACTGAAAGTGCATAGATCCTGCCCTGAAATGTAGATATTTCCTGCATGATTCCCTGATTGGGATGTGTAGGTAGGCCTCTTTTAGGTCTAGGGTGGCTAACCAAGCATCCTTGGAAAGCATTAGTAGATGCTGCTGGAGGGCACAAGCAGGTGGGCAGAGGTAAGGGGTGGAAGTGTAAAGTCATTGTGAGTTCTTACCATAAGGGGGTGGCTTTGCATTCCCTGTTTTTTAAGAGGAGGAACTCTATTGCTTAGATCTCTGCATTCCCTGGGGCTGTTGCCTGGGGGGTCTGCTTCCCCTGGGTCTGGGCTGAGCTGGCCTGGAGGGGGCATGAAAGGACCAGTGCTTGGAGGGGCAATGCCTACTGAACCTCAGAGGCTGGACCTGTAAGAAGTCTTGTCTGCATAGATTTAGCTTTTTCTTCCATCTTTTATAAGGCCTCTTCTGCCATGGTGCCAAATAAGTTGTCTTTGTTCAAGGGTGCATCCAATAATTTGTATTTGACATGGTCTGGCAAGGTCTGTTCCTTAAGCCAAGCATGCCTTCTAACAACAGAACCAGTGACTGCTGCCCTCCAAGATGCTTCTAGGACATCAAAACCACATTGCAAGCTGTGCTTAGTTACTTGACTTGCAGAATGCATTAACTCTTGTAATTCTTTATTTTCTGCACAAGTAGGAAAGAAAGATATTTTTTGTTTGAGGAGTTCCATGGTATGTTGCTGATATTTCAGCATGTGGAACTGACAATTTAATGCTTTAATAGCAAGAGTAGCAGAGGTGTATACTTTTTTAGTCCATCTGTCTAAAGCTCGGGAATCCCTATCTGAGGGGGTGGGATTCTTAGCTGAAGTTGCTTTAATTCCTTTAGGCCCTTGAGAGATGACCTCAGAGTCAGCAGTAGGATTTTTGAAAAGAAATTTGTGAGAGCCAGGGACTCTGTAATACCTGTCAGGTTTCCTGGGAGCAAGAGGAAGGGTGTCAGGAGTCAAACTGGAGTCTATAAAAACATCATCCACAACATCCAGAACAAGAGGAATGGCCAAAGGTCTGTGCTGTGGTAGATCTAAGAATTCCCTGACTCTCTTTTTTGACTGAGGATAGTCCTGACATTCCCATTGGAAATGCTCCCTTAAAGTATGAAGGGTTTCCCCAAATGAAAAATCCTCGGGTGGAGTGGCAGAAGGAATGGATTCCTCTGCATCAGAATCATCATAAGCAGAGAGATGTTGCATATCTTCATATTCAGATGCATCAGAGTCATCGGACTTCTGTTCAGATAAAACTACTGGGGACAAATCTCTTTTTCTTTTGGAAGGGGTAGCCTGGCTTCCCCTAATAAGCATAATAAGGTATTCCGTCATTTTAAGCATTTGAGACAGAGGCAAGGAAGCAGGTGCCTGAGCTTGGGTCGTCATTTTTTTTGGGTGTGGTTCATACCCTGGGCCTTAGAAACTCGGTAGTTTTAGAAAGAACTGAAGACGCAAAAGAAGTCATCTGTCTGTGAAGAGTATCGGTAGTGCAAAGTACTTCCTCGGAAGCTGGTGCCTGCTCAGCAGCTCCAGACCTATCCAAGGTAGAGACATCTGCAGGATCTTTAGTCAAAGAAGAGTCTCGCGGCATACCGGACTCTGAAAGGGTCTCGGTAGCGGCCTGCGAATCCACAGAAGCAGGCATCAGGGGCTGCAAAAGCACCTCACTGAGGACCGGAGAACTGACGACTAGCTTAGCGGAAGTGTCATCGGCAGTTTTGGATCTGTACAGTCTGTCTCTGTCTTTATCCTTACGTTTTTTCAGAAGATAGGTAGTCGAATGGCTTACTGAAGCATATCGGAATTCGACGACTGAGAGCGAAAATATCTAGCTACAATAAGAGCCCGATGATGTATAGTTCTGGCATTGAACAAAGCACAAAAGTGACAGCGGGGGACGTCATGGTCTGGGCCTAAACAGGTGACGCAGTAAGAATGGAAGTTTCGCTGTGGTATTTGCTTTCCACAGGCAAGACAATTGTTAACTTTTTCTGATATCAGTTAGAGCAAGAAAAAAGGATCCCCAACAGGGTACTTAGCTTTAGAAGATTTCAACTTCAATTCGGAAACAAAAATTCAGGTAGTGGCCAACCGGCACTCGTGCGAACTGCTTCTGCTTCGGGCTCCTCGTCAAAAAAGACTGATGTAATGGTATCAGCTCCTGATTTTATACCACTGACGACCTGACGTCAGTCCTGGAGTGACAGCAACTGATGCAGAAATACTAAGCCTCTGGTATTTGGGCCGACTGAGGGCTAACCCTGCCAGGATAACCCAAATGTGATGACTGCAACAGTGAAACACGAAGAACATCCCCTATTACACCAGTCCCCTAAACCAAAGTTCTAGGTGTTATAATAGATCAAAACATGAAGTTCAAACTATATATTGCCCAAACAATAAAAAAGTTTATAAAAAACTTGAAACTTTATACAGATGCAAAAATACCTTTCCAATAATACTAAAACCATTATTGCCAGAACCCACCTAGTCTGCACACTTCTCTACAGATCCCCCATATTCTTTAATCTCAACAAATCTGACTGAGCCAAAATAAACACCTGTTACAACAAAATAGCAAAGTTTGCAACTGATTCAGCCTTTAGGACTCATCTCTGCCAGGCCCTTAAACAACTATCTTGGCTAGAACTACCCAACCTGCTCACCTTTAACCAACTTAGGTTGACCCATCAAATATTTTACCAACTGGAAAAAAACAGCTCTACAAGGCCTATTAAATCAATACTCAAGTAAATACTTACTACGATCCAGTAATAAATCACTAATGGATGTTACCAGAACTAAAAATAGCACAGGTGACTCCCTATACTCCAAAAACATTGCAAAAATCTGGAATGCCATACCCCTTAACATAAGAACTACAGCCAACAAAGCCAACTTCAAAAGCCTTCTCAAATCCCATTTAGCTAGCTAATGGAAATGCACCTGTTCCGATCCAGGCTAAACTGCTTAAACAATGAATATTGACATACTGCAATGCATGTATCCTACATGTCATACCCAGGATATTATTCACATAAGGCTAACACTAACACTTGTGTCTAATAATAGTGTCTTTTTTCACTGTATGTACACTATCCTATTATATTTCACTACTGCTAAAATCAAATCCTGTAATTATATATTACATCAACCTTATATAGTACTAAATGAAACATATCTTGTGTTCACTTACCTTGTTTGAAAACTAAGCTCTGCTACTCAGCATTAACATAACTTTTTTATTACTATTTCTTATTCTTTCCTATCTCAAAGTTTTCTTATTCTGTCTTATCTCAAAGTGTTATCACTGTCACTTGTGTATTTGAATGCATCTCGGTCCACTGTGTAATGTAGTAAGGTAAGCTTTCTATTGTACACCTACTATAATATGTTCTTCCTGTTTTTATAATCTTGTACTGCTAACAATAAAGCTTTTCTCTCCAGGCCACTGCTGAAAATGGGCAGCCTGCCCAGTCAGACTTTCCCGGTAAACAAATGTAAAGTATATAAAATAAATAAATAAATATTACAGAATAAGTAATACGTTATAAAACTATATACACTTTCTGGAAAGAGACTTAGGTAATAAATTTCGGTCATAGTTTCTAGGGATAGATAAAGGTTAGTTTAAGAATAGAGAGAAGAAACATTAGAAGGTTAAGGAATTATAGAAAGGTTAGGCTAGAAAGTAAGTAATGCAGGAAAAGAAGTAGGATAGAGCAAGAAAAGTCTATTCAGACTGGGGAGAAGGGAGTGGAAAAGAGTACTAATATGGCGTGTAGCATGGACAGATCCAATTATTGGTTAGAAGTTCTTTCAGCCTAGACTTTAAGGAATAGTACTGGGGTATCAGTCTGATTGATTCTGGAATGCTATTCCATGACTTGGCAACACAGTGAGAGTACAGACTAACACCATTAGATCTTTGAGGTTTGTAACTTGTAAGAAGAGCGTAGGTCATGAGATGGAATATAGTGTTGAAGTACTGATGGTGTAGTTTGCGAAAATGAGGAGTTGTACAGTATTTTGTGTGTTAGTGTTAGTTGATTAATGGTGAGAAGATGAAGTAGTTCAAGCCAATTTAGGGAATTGAAAACACAGCAATGGTGAGAGTAGTGGGCTTGGCCTGTGGCAAATATAGCTACTTTATTAGAACATTGGCTAAGTTTTGCTTTGAGGAAAGAGTGAAGATTGGTTAGAATAGGTGAAACGTATAGAAGGGAGGATAAGACCTAGAGGAAATAGAATATCTAGAGAAGACAAGGTAATAGTGTGGGATGAGGCCAAGCAGAGGTTTGAACTGTAGGTTAAAGACTGCCTTTCCTACCAGGGATTGATATGGGACTATAGGGAATGAGAAAGCGATATGGGAGTGATAAGTGAAAGACCAGCTCTGGTAGAGTTTTTAGTCAAGTCTAGGACAGAAGCTGCTATTAAAAAAGATAATTAGCAGGGTGTATAAATATTGTATGATGGCCATAAGAATAAATCAGAGAAGTTTAGAAAAAATTGGGAAGAGAGGCTGGAAAAGGCCATTTACAAAGGAACAATGGGAAGACATCTATATGGCTCCTAAATATGTAACAAATTCCTGAAGCTTTAGGCTTTTTGCTTGGAAGTGTTTACATAGGTATTTTTATATTCCAAGAAACCTGAAGAAAGAGAGTGTGTCTGTGCGGCTCGAAAACCACAACTAGTAAAATCCCGAAGGAGCTCATGTACTGTAACAACCCCAGTTAGAAGCCACTCAGTCTTTTGGTAAAAAATCACTGGGAACCAAAAAATAAATCCCAAAAGGTGAAGTTTAATAAGTGACAACACATAATAAATAAGAATAAGCAGTGGGTTAAGCAATATCATCCTTTTGCACTCTAGGACTTCGTCAGAACCCCTGTCATGTAAAAAACAATTTAAACAAATTATGTCCATAAAAGTAAAATCTTCTATAAGTTTAAAATCCATTGTAATCATTATTTAAAAAAATAAACTTATGGTTTAAATTGTTTTTACATATGTGTTTTTTATACGGTTTTTATTTTTAAGATTAGTAATTTCTTAAATTGGTTTGGGATTGAATATTATTGATCACATGATTTTAATTAATTATATAAACTTAGTTAAACATCTGTTTGGGGTTCTGCTTAGCTCCTGCCTTCTCTTAAACCTTGCTCCTCCTCAACATTACTTCACAGGTATTGTTTCCAATAATTTTATTTATTTATATGTAATTTGCTCTCCTCTTTTCTAAAAATCCTGTTGCTAGTTCATTCATGTATTTTACAGTATTCAGTACTTCAATTACAGTTGGTTTAGATTTTCATTTCCATATTCTAGTAATTACTTTTTGGCAGACAGTAACATTAAACTTAGTTAAGCTTGCTGTGCCTAGGGAATTCAGATCTTATGTCCCAACTCTTGAAACAATAATTTCCTTTGTTACAGCCATTTGCTCCCCCAACATATCTGACAGAGTACTCTTTAGGAAATTTTTAAAACCTACCAATTTGTTATACTCCCAATTTATATAATGTTGGAATGAATTACAATTGTTATAAAGAAAGAAAACATCTGTAATTTATAATGCATATGAATGAACAATATTAACATGGTTTGTTTTCTTTTCTATTAATGCATGTGTGCCTATGTCTTAAGTGATAATTTAATAAAGGTGTTTTAAATGGGTCTATATTAGAACATTGAAATTTCACAACTTCGAATGTTCTAATATCGACCCCTATTCAGTGAACGCTGAAAATAGTAAAGCTACGGAACACCGAATTTCTTTCTAGGGAAGGAATTTGGTTGGCCGTTCCTGTGGTTTCACTATGTTCAGCACTGTGGTGGAAAGTTATGGGTCGGGATCAGGTAAGTGTGCGATTGTGTGGACGTGAGGGTTAGGGCACGGGGTAGGTGAGTTAAGGTTAGGGAGTGGGTCAGGTAAGTGTGCGATTGTGTGGATGTGAGGGTTAGGGCGGGGTAGGTGAGTTAGGGTTAGGGCATGGGTGAGGTGAGTGCGCGATAGTGACAGCCCTTAGGGTTAGGGTTTGGGTTAAGGTAAGTGGATAGCTAGTGGTTTGTGTACAGTTTAGTGTAGGGTTAGATGTAGGATTTAGGTGTATGTGTGTAGATTGCTGTTTGTTTGGTGCATTTATGTTGTGTGTATGTGTGTCAGAACAGCAAATGTTTTCCCTGGGAAAAAAATTTGCTGTTCTGCATGTTCAATATTGTTAGCGTTCGCTGAATAGGGGTTGATATTAGAACATTTGACGTTTTAAAAAGTCGATGTTTTAATATAGACCCGTTTTAAACATATATTTTCTTTAGAAAACTTGCTTCCCGTAACACATACAAGTGTATAATTTAATTTATTATGCTACTACATTTAGAACTATGAGATGTATTAACCGAATAACATCTAGTGTATTATTTAACTGGATAATATTAACTGTAACCTGCTATTTTTCTATTGTTGTTTTATTGTCTCGGAAATTGTCTCTCCAGAGCTCCTGTGAAAATGGGGTCTCACAAATAATCCCAATTAACAAAGGTAAATAAATAAATCATAAAGATAATCATCAATATCAGTTACTAACAAATGTTTACTCTTGTAAGGCTATCACTACTTCTTCCTTCTCTAGAAGTACTTTCTTAGCTTAAAACCTCAATTAATCCTGATCAGTAATCATACATTTGGAAGGCACAGCAGCTATTCACCAAAGTAATCAGACCATGACAGCACCTGACTCCAGAGAAAGGGACTTCATCTTCTGGAGAATGTGGCATAAAGCCTTGAAGAATGTGCCATTTTGGCCACTCAGCATGTCATGCCATATGATCTTTCAAGGATCAGACCACTGGTAACAGGAGTTCCATACAGTAACAGTGGAACCTGCTGAGGAAATGCCCTCAGGATTTTAATTCCTAATTTTTTGTGGCACATGGCATACTGCATTTATCTGTTTCTGCCTCTCCAACTCAAAATGGTGAAAGATGCTCCCAAGATACTGTTAGGGACTGTATCCATACATTCGCTACTCCCCTTCCTGTCCAGGGTGGAGAAAAATCACAATGTGGGCAGTAAGTATATATCTCCTTTGGTCGTCCGAAAACCAGACTCATTCTCTACTCCATGTCATCATCATTAAAGACAAGTGTCCTACTTTTAAACTAACTGAATGAGCTGGTAGAAGAAAAGAAGCAGCTGTAATGGTCAGTCTGATATGACGAACATTACACTAACAGTAATGGTCAGTCTGATATGACGAACATTACACTAACAGTAATGGTCAGTCTGATATGACGAACATTACACTAACAGTAATGGTCAGTCTGATATGACGAACATTACACTAACAGTAATGGTCAGTCTGATATGACGAACATTACACTAACAGTAATGGTCAGTCTGATAAGACGAACATTACACTAAGTAATGGTCAGTCTGATATGACGAACATTACAATAACAGTAATGGTCAGTCTGATATGATGAACATTACACTAACAGTAATGGTCAGTCTGATATGATGAACATTACACTAACAGTAATGGTCAGTCTGATATGACAAACATTACACATGTTCTTCCATGGGCATCTTCATATGTTTGTGCACTTACATTTCCTAAAGATGTGCCATAAGTAATTTGTAGTCGAGATTCTATTTTAAATACATATAGATATATTTTATAATTTGAATATTAAATTAAGAATGCAGTGTTCTGTGTATATACATTGGCTATTTCTAAATAACTGAACAAATAGAAAAAAGGAAAAATTACTTGACAATTCAAGACACGGAGTCCCAACTCTTTGTTTCTGCAGGTATTTAAAAACTTACTGATGTTTCTAGCAGCAGCTTGATGTTTCTGTTCCAAGTGCCTTTCAACACAACAGGGATAATAACCACTTGTGAAGCAACATCAGGGCATACTCCCAGCCAGTAGTGTGCAAACACTACAATACAGAAATAGTTGAGAAGCGCTGGATACATGAATCACAAAGCATCATTGACAATGATGAAGCTTAGATCACATAGGCTCACCCAATACCAACAGCTGATAAAACAGATGCAAAAAAAAAAAAAAAACAGATAGAGTATTCCAAGAAAAAAAGTCAAAAGTAGCATTAATCATCGGAATTGCTACACCAAATGATTATACTGTCTTATGTAGTGAGAAACGCAAACTCATAAAATACCAGGATTTGCTAGCAGAAAAGAGCAATGTGGAAGAAAGATAATCTGTCAGTTCCAATAGTACTAGGAGTAACAAGACTAATAAAAAATAATTTACCATCTTACTTAAATATGCTACCAATATATACAAAACCGTATGAACTTTAGAAGGAGGAAATTCTGGGTACATTGTGGGTGCTGTGGCTAATATCAATGTCTGAAGCAATTTTAATTTCATTAACTCTAATCATACCCTGACTTAGAAATGGGGTCCATTCACACCATGGTATTAGAAACTAAAAACATTTTGAGAAATTAAAAAAAAAAAGGCAAAAACACAGTACATGTATTCCAGTGTAATTTGAATATGCTTGTAGTACCTTTGAAGTCAGCAGCTGCTATTACTCCTGAGAAAAGACTTTCAGACAGATTCAATAAATCCTAATTGATCTGCTAAGATGCGATGAAGAGATGCTAGTGCACCATTTTGTATTCAGTAAGTGGCTCTACATGGTGTGTAGAGCCACGCAAACAAGGTAAACACCATGGCATGCTAATTACAACATAAGCAGCTGAAGTGTAAGCTAATCAACCAATCCAAACTGGAGGAACTATTCAACAAGCTATAAAGCAACCGTGTAGACTCAGTGCTGGTTTTCCCTGTGAATTCCAAAACTTGCTGGAATACAGACACAGAAAGGAGTCTACACAGAAAAAATATTAGGGGCTGCTGTTGCTTTAATTCATGTGTATGTGCAACAGGCTGAAATGTATGCTGCCGCTGCTGCTGCTAACAGACCACAGCCAAGAAGAAGAGTTTCAGACTTCGGTTAACTTATCACAATCTGCACGAGGTGGAAATTGTGAAGAACTACAAGGTAGATAGATCCAGGTACAGATTCTTAGTTTTAGCACTTGAATTTGCTTATTTGTGCTCAGCACTTGTTCAGAACTTGTTGTTAGCACTACATAAGCTACAAATTACTACAGCACTCAACCTTCCTCATTACCTAGAGGAAAACAGTTTTTGTACTTACTTTCCTCACTTGCTTAGAGAAAAACAGCTCTTATACTCACTTCCCTCACTTGTCTAGAGGAAAGTAGTTTTTTATTCAGGCATGTCCAAGATTAGCTCCCAGTGTTCTCACCTGTCTATCTGATTAATCTGGGCATCTTGGGGCAATGTAGCAATTGCCTCATGTACATAGACAACCCTCTCCTCCTACCACCTAACACCACAACATGTGAGAGATGCACTTATCTAGCCAAACTGGAGGTAAAGTTCTCTCCAACCAAGACTGAACTTGACAGTCAAGAGGAGAAGGTAAACACTTGCACCACACCACACTCATCACATACTCCCACTAAACCTACACCACCAAAATCCATATATACAAACACAAAAACATTCGTGGAGGCTCTCAATAATAATCTGCTCAAGTAACAGAGACCTTCAAAGCAGAAATGCAAGCAACCTCCACTCCTCAACACAACCCAAATGACACACAGCCCACAGACTTAGTGTGCCAATAAACCACAGCCCATAAGGCAAAACAACGTACCCAACACACTAGTCATAGGTGACTCTACAGTCAGGCACACTGATGTCCCACTCACCAGGCTAAACAAGGAGAAGGTTACTGTCAGCTGCCTGTCAGGTGCCAGTATCTGCCACATAACCCACATACTCAGGTCACTCCACAACAAGTACAAATATGACTCTGTCATTGTCCATGTTGGTGTGAATGACCTGAGACATACTTCCCTGGACTACATGAAAAGAGACATGGAAGAGCTTTCTGATCTTGCAGCCCAGGCAGGTATGACCCTAGCCCTGAGTAGCATCCTGCCATATCCCAGAATGATACCGCAGTACAAGGACAAAATGATTGACTTCAACAATTGGGTAAGCTTCTGGTGTCATTCTAAGGGATCTAGTATCTGTCTGCCTGGGACGATATGATCTACAGACCATGATGCTTTGCCAGAGATGGCCTGCACCTGTCACCCCTGGGATTCTGGATACTGGCTAAAGGTCTTGCTGCCCTTATAGTGCCTTTTTTAGGCAAGGTTCAAATGACAAATTCACCACCATAACAAGAATAAGCAAGCAAAATCTGAGGGTAATGCTGCTCAATGCTAGAAGTCTAAATCTCAAAATGCACTCACTCGAGGCACTCCTTAAAATAGAGAATGTCGATATCTGTGCAGTGACTGAGACCTGGTTCAAGGCTCTAGAGAGCACCTCTGCATTACCAGGCTATAACTCACACCACACTTTTCGGCCGTCTAATCTGGACCAAAACACCAAAGGAGGAGGTGTGTCCATATTCATTAAGGATATCCACACCTCCAGGCCAGTTGCGCAGCATAATGCATCCGAGGTTATCCAGGTGCAACTAACTCTGGGCAAAACTGAAATCCAAATTGTAGCTTGCTACAGATCCCCCAGCATGCCCCAGGATTCCCACTCCTCTTTTCTTGATATACTGGAAAATATTAGGGTTCAACCAAACATCCTAATGATGGGCAATTTCAACTATCCCACCATTAACTGGGAAAATTGTACCAACTCCTTCGCTCAACGCTTTCTGGAATTCATAAATTCCAATGCCCTGGATCAACTTATCCACACCCCTACCAGGGGCAACAATATCCTAGACCTAGTCATTACCAACATGAGTGACCGGTGTTCCACACCTGAAGTCAACTCCTCGTTGGTCAGATCTGACCACATAAGCAAATCACCCTAGATATCCACCCCCCACACCATTAAGGAAACCACAGTAAAAAATTTCTCCAAAGCCAACTTCATGCTTCTTAAGACAGAAGTGGTGAACTTCATGACACCCATGCAGATGGACAATACAGTTACGACTGCTGAATCCTACACAAATGCACTCTATAAGCACTTACACGAGTGCATGGATCGTGCTATCCCAAACAGAACCAAGACGCAATCCTCCAAAAAAAGAAGCCAATCTGGTGGTCCCCTGCCATAAAAAAACTCTACAACAGAAGGAAGAAACTGTTGCAAAAGAGAGTAAATTCCCATGAGTGGAGGAGCTCCCTTGTCAACCTCAGTAAGAAGCTGAGATCCCTTATAAGATCCTCCAAAGCTAGCTATGAAAACAAAATTGCCACTGATTCTAAGGGCAACCACAAAGCATTCTATAGCTATGTCAAGAATCTCAACGGCAACACCCAGGTCTGCTCTGAGTTACAGCACAACGGCACGAAAAATACAGAACCAACTGATATTGCCAACATCCTGGCAGATAGGTTCAGTGCTAACTTTACCCCCCCTCTCACCCCCTAAAGGGCCCATATCTATACAGGAAAAATGCAGAGTCCCTGTAATCACATCTATGCAGGTAAAAGCTGCACTCTCTAAAACCAAAACCACAGCATCCATGGGACTGGACAACATCCCAGGCTGCGTTTTATATGAACTTCAAAATGAACTGGCTCCCCACCTAAGCACCATGTTCAGTCATAGTCTCACGTCAGGTTTGTGCCCACTGAATGGCACACAGCAACAGTTATCCCACTCCACAAAGGGGGAGCCACCACTGATCCTGGGAACTATCACCCTATTAGCCTGATGAGCCTGGTCTGCAAGGGCATGGAATCATCATGGAACTCATAAACAAAGACATTGGTAATCGCCAAACTCTGGACCCCACCCAGTTCAGGTTTGTGAAAGGCAGATTATGCCTTCTGAACCTGATCGACTTCTTTGAGGCAGTCACCAAAGCCATAGACGAGGGTGAGGTGGTTCACACAGCCTATCTTGACCTCGCCAAGGCTTTCAACACCATCCCCCATTCTGGAATTATAGCTAAACTCAGTAAACTAGGTATAACTCCCTACATTACAAGATGGGTTGCCAACTGGCTCACTGACAGAACCCACACTGTAAAAGCTGCAGACTCCAAATCTGACTTCAAACCAGTAACAAGTGGAGTACCACAGGATTCAGTCCTGGGACCTCTCCTGTTTGGTATCTACTTCTCTGAACTACAGGCTAACACAGAAAGCCTCTGGCTAATGAAGTTCGCAGATGACTGCAAACAAGGAGCCATAGTCAATTCCCCAAATAATGCGGACATCCTACAGAAGGGCCTCACTGAGACAGATGCCTGGTGTCAGAGGCATGGCCTCAAGCTCAATGCCAAAAAGTGCATTGTCATCCCCTTTGGTAAAAACTCTGTACCCATGAACTACCACATAAACAGCAGTATACTTAAAGCTGAATGTATGATAAGAGACCTTGGAACCCAGGTGGACAGTAGTCTCTCCTTTGATAATCACATCGCCACAGTAGTCAGGAAATCCTTCTATGTGGCACATCTCATCACAAAAGAGTTCTCATCCAGGAAAAAAGAGATCATTGTTCCCCTCCACTCGGCACTCATTAGATCCATTATAGAGTACAATGCCCCTTTTGGAATGTACCTCACAAGACATCGGCAGCAGCTGGAAAAGCCACAGAAGTACCTCACAAAGAGGATTACTGGCCTCAAACAGATGCCCTACACTTCCTCTACTTCTTTCAGCTTTTCCCAGTTAGGGGTCACCACAGCAGAGCACCTGTCTGCTCATGATTGGCAGTGGAGTTTTTATGGTGTCGAGTTGCCAGCCCAGTGCCCAACCTTCCATGGAAGGCACACACGCATGCATGCACTCATGCCTAGGGCCACTTTAGAGTGTCCAATCCACCTACAGCATGTCTTTTGGGATGTGGGAGGAAACCGAAACACCAGGAGGAAACTCACGCAACCACAGGGAGGACATGCAGACTCCGCACAGAAGGCACCCCAGCCGAGGATCGAACTGGCTAACCTCTTGCTGTGAGGTGACAACGCTAACTGCTGCACAAGCGTGGCCGCCCAAACAGATGCCCTACACTGACCATCTCAAAAAACTCCAGCTTTACTCTGTAGCATATCACCTACTCTGAGGAGATCTCTGCCTAACATATAAAGCTATGTTAAACCCAGAGCTGTTGGATATGCTACACCTAATAAATCCCAATCCCTCCGAGCTACATGCTCTAGGGACCTAAACCTTGTCACCACAATAAACAGGAAATGCTGGAGGGATAGATTCCTGTCCCAGAGACTTCCTATACTCTGGAACAAACTACCCATCTATGTCAAGCAAAGTACCTCATTAGCACTCTTCAAGAAAAATCTTGATGAGTAGATGGGAAATAAGAAATACACCCCGTGGATCACTTCTGTGGCTCTGCTCTACAGGGGCACAGGAAATTAACTTTCTTGGGTGGCAAATGCCAGGGAACCTTGTTGGCTAGGCTTACTTAGGCCCTTGGGCCGATAGCCTAGTACCTACCTATGAACCTGTAAACAGGACCTCTGCAAGCTCTGTCGTCCTCAACTCAAACCCAGGGCAAACCAAGAGGAGCCAACACCTGTGGAGACAAAGGTAATGCATGTAGCACTTAGACTTTTAGCTACAGGAACCTTTCGGAGACCAACAGGGGACATGTTGGGGGTGTGACAGGCATCAGCATCCAGGATCCTCCATCAATTCCTGAATGCTATGCTCCAACATGCCAGTGACCACATAATTTTCCCCATACTCCTGAGGACAGGGCCACAAATATGCACGAGTTCTGCCCTGTAGCACACTACCCTGAACTACTGGGTGACATAGATTGTACACATATAGAAATCAAGGCACCACCCCGGGAACAGGGAAGGATCTACATAAATAGAAAGGGCTTCCATTCCATTAACTGCCAAGTTGTGTGTAATGCTATGGAAATCATCCTGAATGTATGTGCTGGCAACCCAAGCAGTTACCATGACTCACAAATCTGGCACACCTCCCAACTGTACCAGATGCTAATTAGGGGTGACATCCCACATGGTCACTTACTGGGGCAGGTTATGCACTGGAACTGTGGCTGATGACATCCATCAGAAATGTACACACACCAATGCCATAATGAGGCACACGATCAAACTAGAAATGTCATATAGTGCGAGTCTGGGCTGCTGAAGTCGCGGTTCTACTGCCTAGATACATCTGGGGAAGGCCTGCAGTGCAATCCACGTACATGTACTGAAATCTTCACCGTCTGTGTCATGCTTTACAACATCATCCTGAGAAAACAGCTTCAGCAGGATCAATAAGGAGAAGGGGAACACATCCCACCACCAATGACAAGGTCACCACAGCCACACGCAAGTGAGGAGTCAGAGGGGGAACCAGCAGCTGCTGGGGGGGTAGGCAGATGCATGTGTGCTCAATATGCCCTTGCACTGGCTAAGAGGCAATGCACAGCACACTCACTCACCACCTAAGGGGCTAAAACCTTCATCCTGTGCACATATATATAGTAATATTGATACAGGGCAACTCTAACAACCTTCACCTACTCATGTCATGGCTGTGTACTCCTAGCATCAGACAGACTCAGCCCTGAACTAAAAGTTTAGGAACTGCTAAATTTACAAGGTAAGTGTTGAACCTGGAGTGTTAAAACAAAATTGTGTAATAATACAAATGAATGGCATATCCTTGCATGTTGTTACTTGGTAATGTAAGTAAATAAAAGGTGGGTGATTTGTACAGCAATGACTTTAACATGTGACAGCAAAGACTTATGTGAATACCTGTGTCTTCTATCAAGTAATAGGCCTCAGGCATCAAAGATTTACACATTCATACCTCTCAAAAGTACTGAATGTACTTCAGTTGGGCATCATACTTTTGCAATGGAAAATCACTAAAGAGAGAGAAGTTAGAAAGTAATGAGACACATTTCAGTTTCAGACTTCATAACTCTCAGAAGATTCTTAAAAATACTGATGCAAAAACTGCTTTGATTCCACAGCCAAGCTTTCTGCTAGCTCTACATCTAGGTACGTCATACAGGTGTGAGCCATGTACGGTAGAGATGGCAGTTCATTGTTGTTGCACGTGACCACGAGAACTGGCACTGCCAGGAGTTACACTAACATGTCCACACTCATGATAAGATGCACTGCTGGTATCTGAATGTGAATGATGTCTGCTGGACAAACTCTCCTCATGAAGACACCCAGGACCACAAGCCTATGGCCTGCCACATCTGGGTGTGGGCACCTCAACCACTGATGGAACAGTGGAAGAAGTAGTGCCACTATGGCAGTGTGATTGGGCATGGCCAGGTCGGCTAACATCAGATGATGTGCCTGGCATATGTCCATATATTTTCAGACCTCCTCCCAGCAGACATTCCATCACAGACACCACCCATTCTAATGTGTCATTAATCCAATCCATTGAATCAGCAACACTGTGGAGGCAGTCACACATGTCAGCCTGTGCCACATCTGCAAACCTAAGCATTTCTCTGAAGGACCTATTTGAATGTGCCTGCACCTCCATGATAGCCCTACACATACATCGAGTGGCACAGGAAGACACACTGAATCAGGTGGAGGATGGAGGGCAAGCCTCTTTTGAGCACTACCAACAACTATCCTCCAAGGCACCTATCTAAACTTTGGCTACATTCAGAATCAACAGGCACTGAAGCCACAGTAACTACACTACCCTGATCGAGTGTCTCACCTTCCACCTGTACAATATCTGAAGGCTCACTGGAATGGGTTGGCATAGGCCTACTGGCTGTGTCCAGTGGAATTACAGGGGATGGCTGAATGTCAACCTCAGTTTCAGATTCAACCTCTGCACCCATGATTGTGCCTCTTTTTGGCCACCATCATCATTAGAGTCTGCTGATACTCTGACATCAGGTGGTAAGAATCCTACACTTCCACTGTCAGGATCACCTGTGATAATAAGCAATACAGGAAATAAATTAATACCCACACTACTATAGTCCAATATATGCTAACAAACTAACAATGGTGCCAATATTACAGACAGTACATCAATACTCACAACAGTCCTGACACACACATCACACATATGAATAAAATAAATATTTCTTTGAACTGCTCATCAGCACTGATAAAAATGTTTGGCTTACCATGTGAAGATGATTGTAGCGTCCCTATGGAGGATGGTCCTGGAAGAAGTTAAACAAAAGGTAAGATCACCATCATTATGATTAACAGTAACACGGGGGGGGGGTTTAAAACTTTTTGCCCTTTACATAGCCATTAATGATACTTTTAACAAGAACGTGGGTGACACGTCCAAGCCCATGTGTAATCAACCAGAATGTATTAACTGTGCAAATCTGCAACTACCCCCCCCCACAAACAAAAATGTATGTTAAACAAAACTTAAGTATTGCTGTCAATATTTTACTATACAAGAAGTAATTAACAACTGAGATAGGTAAGCCTACCTGGAAGCTCCTCCTGGGACATAACTTGTTCTCTCTGAAACAGCAGCATCAACAGCAATGACATGCTGTTGTGCAATTTCCACTGAGCTCCATGGATCCCTGACAGTGGAGGGGAACTCTTTTTTGGTGTCACTGGTGGCTCTGTCACAGGCCCCCCGCCCTGTTAGCCATCTGTTCACAGGCTGCTGCAGCTGCTCTCCTCTGGGGCCAATGAAATCATGTCAGTGGCCCTATGGCACTCCTGATCATATGTCCTGCTCTGGCCATCTACTGCATTTACATCATCCACGATCTGCTGCCAAATTTTCATTCTGCCAGATATATTCCCACATCCACTCTCAAGCAAAAAGGCACCATGTTACCTAAATGCTTCCACAATGAGTTCATTCTCAGGGTCAATGAACAGGGGTTTGTGGGGATGTGGATGCCTGGGTGCCACAGTCCTAGATGATATAAAACACAAAAGAAGAATAATACACAGAAGTATCACATAAGTAAAAGTCCTATTTATATATAACACATAAAAGGTAGTATTTTAATATTACCCACTGGAGAAACAAAAAAAACAGTCAAGATATTCAAATATAAAAAAAAAAAGAATTATGTAGTTGTAACATATTACAACTGTACACAAAGCAAGGTTGGATCCAAAACAAGGAGAGTAACAATAGCAAATTTTGTTTGTGCCAACACAGAAATGGAATGTGGCATCCTATCACCAAAACAACAGGTAAATGGCACATTTTGCTAATAAACTGTCAGTGAACTGCTAAAAGTGCTATCAAATAAACTGTCCCAAAAACATATGTACACATTTACCACAGAACATTCAATTTTATGCAATTGCCAGTCACATCTACCTGTGGCCAGCACTTCCCTAGAGATGTTGAAGGGCCATCCTAGAAGTCTAACACCCCTGTGTCACTGACAATATAGGCCATTTACATTTCACTAAAATAACAACAGAAGAGTGTAAAGAGAAAAACAGTTGTAACATTAGCACTTGTTATGAGACTTAATAAGGTTGTGCATCTGACAAAGTGAATGCCCTGACAAACATGCTTATGCCATCAATAAACTTCTAAGAAGTGGTACACATAAAAGTATCATTTGCTAATGCATATATGTATAATTTTTTTTCTTAGTGACATCTGAGCCTATCCAGTATATAACTGAAAAATGCAAGCATAACTTATCAAGATCAGTAGTCTTCGGTGTAGGTAAATCTCAAAGTAATATCTTCTTCTGTGTTACCCACTTAAACAGGTCTCCTTCAGATTCCCTAGCTACACTGTTCCATTTTTATAATGTAGATTCAGGGCTGTGAGCACAGTGAAGATGCACATGAAGTGTGAACTGATTAGAATTGCTGAATCCCAAATACTTGGCTCCATGTAGCTAATATAAGCATAGTGCTAGCATTTTCTTAGTGTTTGTTGCTAATGGATTGCAACTGTGAATGATTACTAGTAGGGAGAAGGAAAACACAACAACAATTCAGATTCCCTTACCTCCCATGGATGTGACAGCCAGATTAGACTTACAAAATGTAGAAGTAATTGTATTAAGGTTTTAAATGTAAGTAAGCAGCACACATTTCAAAGCTTCTGCTCAGTAACATCCAACCTCCCCTTAATTTCTTGCCAAGACAATGAGAGCACTGATAAAACCAAATACCAAAAACATGATCCGAACAGGCTGAAGAAATTATTTATTAAATTCTAAATCGAGTTTGATAGCTGTCATCCCTACACACAAAAGAAAGCCATTCTAAAAGGGCAGTTCATTAGAGCAGCAAGAATGGTTAGTAATAGGGATGACTTCATATCAGAATGCTATTTACTAAGTGAGATGTTTAAATGTAGAGGTTACCCGGTTCAGATGATAGACAATATTATGAATGAAGTAATAATAAAACGTGACAGTGGTCATTTTAAACCTTTAATTAATCATATTTCCATTGCAGAAATTGATTCACCATTAATAAATATTAGGTTTGATGAGTCACAAAATTTAAGTGACCTCGAAGTGAACACAAATATTGTGTGTTCTAATAAAAATAATAATATGAATAAAAATAAGAATACTACTGTTAAAAATTTTAGCAAAAGTTTTATTACAACATTCAACACTGACAGTTATGCTATACGGGACATCCTCATGAAGAACTGGAATTTGTTAACCGCTGATCCTTCACTACACCATCAGTCTGATTATATTCCATCCATTGTATATAAAAAAGGAAGAAATTTAAAAAAGTGTTTTGAAAATTCATGAATAACTAGATATGGCAAAATGCACAAATGCGGTAGGTGTAAATATTGTTGTTATGTGTTGGAAACTATTTCCGTAAAAAATAATGGAGTAGACCTTACAATTAAGGGGAGATTCAATTGTAATACTGATAAAATTGTATATTGCGCTATATGTTCCATCTGTTCTAATTTTTATATAGGAAAGACAGAAAGGAAATTAAAGGACTGCATGGGCGAACATGTCCAAGCTATACGTGATGGCATTGAAACAAATGCTTTAGCAAAACATGTTAACATACACACATCACATTCATTTAAATTTATTATTTTGGACACTTTACAATTGGATAAAAGGGGAGGAGCATGGCAATCATTATTAGAAAGAATGGAACTACAATGGCAAATCAGGCTTAATGCTCACAGTTGGCCAGAACTTAACAGTGCTCTTTCAATTGGAAGTATTTTAAGATTAAAATCTTTAGAGAGATATACATGATATTTTAATACTAATTTATATATTTACATATTTACTTATTCATATATTTACTGTTTTTGGTTCGTATTATAATAATATAGACACCAATGTGATTACAACATTTTTTACACATACATGCATACATAATTTTAATATATACACTTTACACATTTTCATGTTTAGCATTCCTAATATGGAAATTATAAATAGATCTAACATGAATTAAACATAACATTATTAATTATTATGTAAAAAATCTTTTAATATAGTCAGTATTTATCTGTTCATATACCTATTTGCATATCTATACATTAAATGTGATTGGATATAATTTATGATTTTAAGTTTATACTTACATAGAATGTATTTTGGTTGTGAAATACAATAAGGTTATACATTTTAAATAAGTTACAGTATACATATTCAGAATAAACACATACACTTTATATTTTTCTATCATAGGTATGACTATAATATATTATATTTTAACATATTTAATGTTTATAGACATGTATTTATCTTTTTCATTATGAATTGTCTGTTTTTTGGAGGTTGGTTACTTTAAGGAATGTAGAACGGATTAATTGTTACAATGTATCGCATTACTGAGAATTTGTATTATTTAAACAGCAGGAAATTACGATACTCCTGTTTGAAAAAGTTTGGGACAGCCAAACGAAAGTGCTTACAAAACTGTTCGCTTGTATTACCATCAGTTCTATACCAACAATCACTGGTTTTACACTTTGTTACAACTCGATTTGGAATTTAATAAATAATTTCTTCAGCCTGTTCAGATCGTGTTTTTGGTATTCCCCTTAATTTCTTGACAACTGTATATTATTGCCATTTAATATCATAACACATTTTAATGACAATAATACAGAATTCTTTACGAACTGCATGTCTCAGATTACTGGTCAGATACAACAATCATAAGCAACAAACACAGACAGATAAGGCAGAGCTGCATTTATGCAAGCAATAGTTATAAATGGTCTTGTGATCACTCAGTGCAACACATCTGAAATTAAAACGTACAAACAACTGTCATATGTTTTGTTAATATTGTGGATGATGTTGCAGTTGCTTGCATATACAATGATTTTAATTCTCAGCTGCTTGTATATACAATGATTTTCATTCTCTGCTGCAAAGGTGTTTCTGTGTCAAGAGGGATAAAATACCCTTACTGTGTTCTGAAGGTTCATTGGAATGAGAGTGCAAATCCAGACCTATGTAAAAATAGTTCATATGTACCAACATAAATTTTTGTAGTGTTGTTTATTTAATATTTCTTTTCTTCCTTTTTCATAATTTTCCATTTTTTTAATGCTAGGGTTTGCACAGTACTCAGCTTAGCACAAACAGGGGAAATGGAGAAACACAATAAATGTCATGTTTAACTTTGCTTATTTTGTTTGTGTGATGCTTTGCAGTGCAAAAACCTGGACTAGTGGTCCACAAAGGAAGCAGACAGAACAACTGCAGACTGGGTGTAGACATTTTAAATGTCAAAAAGGTTGCAGTTTTTGCTTTCCACTGTGCAACTCCACTAAGCAACATTGTGCTGCTGTTAACACACAGAAGTTAATAATGAGTGTGAAAATATCCAACTGTTATTTGACTATTCCTGTGGCAGCAGGTGTAAGTGTAGGGCTGTAATGCAGATGGTCCTGGGTTCTAATACAGGCAGTGCAACATATTTTTACTGCTGTGACAGTTCACTTTATAATAATGAAGAGGGAAATATCGAGTGTTATTTCAATATTCAGTTAAATTTGGGTCCTGTTGAATAGGAGGAGACTGGTCTGGGACTTTGGACATTAATGTTGCTAAATGGAGCTAGTGACGGTGTGGATGTTGTGGATGGTGAGGATTGCTGTGGTTGCAGTGATGGGTTGACCATGGTTAATGTAGATGTGGTGCCCTCAGATGGCTTGAACTCTTGATGTTGTTGTTGTTGTGTATGTGTATTTTGATTATGTGTTTATGTTTGCATATAAGCTTAGAGAAATGCAATTTCATTCAGCTGTGCACTGCTGCTGTATGGTCTGAATGACAATAAAGTTTGCTTTGACTTTGAATATTCCTGTGGTAACAGTTGCAAGTGTAGGGATGCAATACACATAGTCCTGGGTTCTAATACAGGAAATTCCAGACATTTTTACTGTTGTTCCATTTCACATCATATTAAATATCACTTAGAACAATTTATATGTAATTATAAATAGCTGATAACAATTCTATGTATGAGAGATAAGACAGCCTTATGGCTTTGAAGGTTCAGAAATATTACTGAGCGTATACTGTCTTCTATGTTTATATAAGTATAATTCTGCTATCTGGACTTGCATGGCTTTCACACTTAAATAAGACACCTACGCAAATTAATGTATGTACAAGGACCTAGTCAGGACATATACATACATGGTTAACATCTCAATCTCTCATCTGTATTTATAAATGATTCATGAGTATTTCTGAGAAGCACTTCTCCTGTGGCAAAGATGAAAAATCACCACTGTGGAAGAAAATGTTTTACCCCTTATGCATAGGTTTGAATCCGACACTGTAAAATTAAATTTTAGCAGTTTATAAAGCCAAACAAAAATGTCAGTTCATGAAATTTATGACCCCAGTGCATGCCTGCAAAGGGAAGGGGAAACAGCTCCTGCACTTTTCAAAAAAAGCACCAAACCAGGCATGTCCAAGGGTCAGCTTCCGGTGATTTCTCCTGTCCACCTGGTGAATCTGGGCATACTAGGGCAATGCAGCAATTGCCTCATGTACACAGACAACCCTCTCATCCTACCACTCAACACTACAACCTGTGAGAGATGCACTTACATGGCCAAACTGGAAGCAAAGCTCTCTCCACCCAAGATTGTGCTAGACAGTCAAGAGGAGAAGGTTAACACCCGCACTACACCTCAAGCAACACATAGCCCTTCTAAACTCACACCACTAACACCCACTGATAGCAACACTAAATCCACATATGCAGAGGCCCTTAACTGTAACCTGCCCAAGCAAAAAGGACCACCAAAACTGAAACGTAAACAAACACCAATCACAACCAAAGTGTCACATAGCTCACAACACCAGTGTGCCACCCAGCAACAGCCCCTAAGGTAAGACAACGTACCTAACACTTTGGTCATAGGTGACTCTATAGTCAGGCACACTGATGTCCCACTCACCAGGCTAAACAAGGAGAAAATTACAGTCAGCTGGCTGTTGGGTGCCAGAATCTGCCACATAATGCATGCACTCAAGTCACTCCACAACAAGTACAAATATGACTTTGTCATTGTCCATGTTGGAGTGAATGACTTGAGATGTACCTCCCTGGACTACATGAAAAGAGACATGGAAGAGCTCTCAGATCATGCAGCCCAGGCAGGTATGACCCTAACCCTGAGTAGCATCCTACCTTCATCCAGAATGATACCACAATATAAGGACAAAATTATTGAATTCAACAATTGGCTAAGCTTCTGGTGTCATTCAAAGGGGAGCCAGTATCTGTCTGCCTGGGACAACATGATCAACAGACCATGATGCTTTGCCAGAGATGGTCTGCACTTGTTGCCCCTGGGATTCAGGTTACTGGCTAAGGCTCTTGCCACCCCTATAGTGTCTTTTTTAGGCAAAGTTCAAAGGACAAAACCACCACCGTAACAGGTACAAGCATGCAAAATCTGAAGGTAATGCTACTCAGTGCTAGAAGTCTAAACCTCAAAATGCACACTCTCGAGGTATTCATAAAAATGGAGAACATCGATATCTGTGCAGTAACTGAGACCTGGTTCAAGGCTCCATAGAGCACCCTTGCAATACCAGGTTACAACTCTTATCACACTTTTCGGCCACCAAACCAGGACTGAAACACTAAAGGTGGAGGAGTGTCCATATTCACCAAGGATATTCACACCACCAGATAAGTTTCCCAACACAATGCGTCTGAAATTCTCCAGATGCAACTAACACTAGGTAAGACTGCAATCCAAATTGTAGCTTGCTACAGATCCCCCACCATGCCCCAAGATTCTCAATACACCTTTCTAAACATACTGGAAAATATTAAGATACAACCAAACACCATAATACTGGGTGATTTCAACTACCCTGCCATTAACTGGGAAAACTACTCGTGTACCAACATCTTTGCCCAATGGTTCTTGGAATTCATAAATTCCAATGCCCTGGATCAACTAATCCATAGTCCCACCAGGGGGTCTAATATCCTAGACCTGGTAATTACCAAAATGGGAAATTGATGCTCCAAACCTATGGTCACCCCCTCGTTGGTCAGGTCAGACCATAAGCTAATTAATCACCCTTAACATCCATATCCCAACCCCACTCCCTAGTAAGGAAACATCCATAAAAACTTCTCCAAAGCCAACTTCATGCTACTCAAGTCAGAAGTGACAAACTTCATGACACCCATGCAGACAGGAACTGAAAGTTCAACTGCTGAGTCCTACACTAAGGCACTGTACGAGCACATCCACTCATACATGAATCATGCCATCCCAAATAGAACCAAGATGCTCTCCTCCAAAAAAAGGAAGCCAATCTGGTGGTCCCCTGCCATAAACAAACTTTACAACAAAAGGAAGAAACTGTTGCAGAAAAGAGGAAAATCCCACGATGCAAAAATATCCCTTACCAGCCTCAGTAAGAAGCTGAGATCCCTTGTAAAATCATCCAAAGCTAGTTATGGAAATAAAATTGCCAAAGATTCCAAAGATAACCACAAGGCATTCTATAACTATGTCAAGAATCTAAATGGCAATGCTCAGATCTGCTCTGAGCTACAACAGAATGGCATTAAATATACTGATCCCAAGGATATTGCCAATATCCTGGCAGATCGATTCAGTGCCAACTACACCCCCCTCTCACCCCCTAAATGACCCATCTCAATACCGGAAGATTGCCAAATTCCAGTAATAATGGCCACACAGGTAAAAAACACACTCTCCAAAGCTAAGAATACAGCATCCATAGGACCAGATGACATCCCAGGCTATGTACTACATGAACTACAAATTTAACTGGCACCTCACCTAAGTGTCATGTTTAATCATACCCTCATCTCAGGCTTTGTGCCCACTGAGTGGTGCACAGCTACAGTTATCCCATTCCACAAGGGGGGATCCACCTTGGATCCCGGGCACTACTGCCCCATCAGTCTGATGAGCCTGATCTGCAAGGCCATGGAATGTATTATCATGGAACTTATAAACAAAGATTTTGGCAACCTTCAAACACTGGACCCCACCCAGTTTGGGTTCGTGAAGGGCCAATCTTGTCTCCTGAACCTGATTGACTTCTTCAAATCAGTCTCCAGAGCTGTGGATGAGGGTAAGGCAGTTCACACAGCCTATCTGGACCTCGCCAAGGCCTTTGACACCATCCCCCACTCTGGAATCATAGATAAACTTACTAAGCTGGGCATTAATCCCTACGTCACTCGATGGGTTGCCAACTGGCTTACTGACAGAACCCACACTGTAAAAGTAGCTGACTCCAAATCCAGCTCCAGACAAATGACAAGTGGAGTACCTCAGGATTCAGTCTTGGGACCGCTCTTGTTTGGCATCTACTTCTCTGAAGTACAGGCCAACACTAAGGGACTCTGGCTAACAAAGTTTGCAGATGACTGCAAACCGGGAGCAATTACTGAATCCCCAAATGATGTGGATACTCTACAAAAGGGCCTTACAGAAACAGATGCTTAGTGCCAGAGTCATGGGCTCAAGCTCAATGCCAAGAAATGTATAGTTATCCCCTTTGGGACAAAACATGTACCCGTAAATTACCACATAGGTGTCAGTACACTAAACACCAAAAATGTGATAAGAGACTTAGGGACACAGGTGGACAGTGGTCTCACCTTCAATAACCACATCGCCACAACAGTCAGGAAATCCTTCTATGTGGCACACCTCATCACTAAGGGCTTTTCATCCAGAAAAAAGGAGGTCATTGTCCTACTGTACTCATCCCTCATTAGACCCATTATAGAATACAATGCCTCATTTAGTAAGTACCTCTCATGACATCTGCAACAACTGGAAAGGCCGCAGAAATACCTCACTAAAAGAATCACAGGTCTAAAGCAGATGCCCTGTGCTGACCACCTTAAAAAACTCCAGCTATACTCTGTGGCATATTCTCTACTCAGAGGCGATCTCTGCTTAACATACAAGGCCATGTCAAACCCAGAGCTGTTGGACATGCTACACTTAAAGAAATCTCAATCCCTCAGAGCCACATGCTCCAGGGATCTAAGCCTTGTCATCACAATAAACAAAACATGCTGGAGGGATAGGTTCCTGACCCAGAGACTCCCCAGACTCTGGAATAGACTGCCCATACATGTCAAGCAGAGCGCCTCCTTGGCCCTCTTCAAAAGGAACCTTGACGATTGGATGGGAGAATGGAAATTCACCCTGGGGATCACGTCAGTCACCCTGCTAGACAGGGGTCCAGGGAAGTAAATAGTGTGGGAAGAAATAGCCAGGGAATTGTTATGGCTAGGCTTGTATAGGCCCTAGGGCCGATAGCCTAGTACCAACCTATGAACCTATGAAATCACCTAACATGTACAGCAGCAGACACCCCTCAAACTAAGTTCAAGTGTTTGGATTAGCCTTCCAATTTCAAAAATTGCTTTTCTCTCTGTTTGGCACTGTTGCTCCCCATTAACATCACACACATATGGTTGGCATCATTACTCAGGTTTGTGCACTACCAGTAAATGCAATAACAGGAATTGGTGGGAAATCATTATTTGCTATTGCACTGCTTTGGGTTAGACATATCTGGTATTAGTGGGGAAGGTGCCTAATTTAGGGTGCAGAGGTGGAATGATCAGGAGTCCAAAATATTTATTGGACTCCTAGTAAAGTACCACAGCCAAAGGCTTCTGCAGGGAGACTATTCTGGCTCCCAGTACAAGTCTGAGGCTTGGAATTGTCTGGCCAAAGCTGTATCCAGTGCAACGGGCATCCCACTGACTGGAGAACAGTGTAAACACCATTAAAATGACCTAAAAAGGCACAAGAGGGATACACTCAACCAGTGGTTGGATGAGTTCTGAACTATAATCCAAGGCAGTGAAGAGCAGCAAGAAACAGCGATGAAGCCAAAGGTAATCTCCACAAAAAGTTTATTCAAACACACGACATAAATTTCTCCAAGTCCTTCTCTCAAACACACGACATAAATTTCTCCAAATCCTTCTCTCAAGCGCTTTCGCTCAGTGCAGTACTGAGCTTTGTCAAGATCTTGAGAAGGACTTGGAGAAATTTATGTCGTGTGTTTGAATAAACTTTTTGTGGAGATTACCTTTGGCTTCATCACTGTTTCTTGCTGCTCTTCGCTGCCTTGGATTATACTTTTTACTTGGTCTTGGTTTCAAGCTTTTTGCTGTGTTCTGAGTTCTGAACTAGCAACATCCCATGGTTGTGTAAGTATGCTAATAAAGAGAATTTATAATATCTAGAAAGATAAATATAGGCAAGACTGGTATGTATAATGCTCTTCTGTTCTTTTCTTTTGTTTTCGCAGCTAAGTCTGAAATAGGTGTGAATAGACAGGCCCATGATGAGCGTCTAGAGAGACCGAGGGAAGCAATTGGTATGTATGCAGCACAAGAAAAATATTATTGTAGCTTTAGAATTTAAAGAAAAATGTTATTTTTTTTATAAAGTAGTAGCAAATTAACCATGCATATCCTAACTGTAAAAGCAAGTGTGCATGCATCCATCTGTAGCACAAACCAGTTGTAGGAGTCAAGTGTAAAACTGTAGTCAGAGGCTGTGGGTTCAAATATCATGAGTGACAAGTATAAAATATTGTAATTCTTTAATAATATTACAGAAATTAAATTCTACATAAATGCTCAGTTGTTAACTTTAATCTGTATAATTGGACCAAGCATATGTGCAATATCTGCACATTGCAGGAATTACTTTGAGCAATCTGTAATTATAGTTTGTAGTTGTTAGGAAGTATACTTACATGTAAAACTTCAGATAAAATAGTTGAATTATTTTCATAAATGCTTTGTATGTCACACATAATGGTACTGATTTTATCTCTTTGTCTTCTCTCACCCCATCTCTTATCTCTTTTTTTATTTTCTATTACATCATCAAAATGTCCTCATGTCATCCACCTGTAACACAGCACAGGGAGGTAGGCCAATCCCAGTGGCTCAGCCTGCCCTCGCTCCACCGTCTCTGGCACCGATGCCCACCACATCTTGGACCCAACATGCTCTCAGGTAGTACTACCTCAGCAGCTGGTCAGGGAGTACTGGCAGAGGGGGGATTTCATTCCCTGCCAGGAGATACAAGAGCTGGTGCATAGGGTCATGAACTGCACCATTGGTGTACACCTTTGCTGGATAGAGAGGCTGCTCTCCCTCATGGTCCACAGGAGGAGGAGAAGTCAAGCCCTCCAGCAGCCAGTGGAGTAAGAGGACGGTGATGACAGTCATGCAAGTGAGGAGTAGATTCTCACTATCCCCATGTTTGATGGGAATGGGCTTGCATTGTCCTCTCCCTCACTCCAATCATGGTGTCCCCAAACCTTCTGTGTCCCTCACCATCCCTGTGTCTTGTCTTGTTGGCCCTGTCTGTTTGCATTTGCATCCTCACCTACCCAACTTCCCTGACACAGCTATACCAACGTCCCTTAACCAGCATTCCTGTCTTACTGAAGTAAAAAAAGGGCACCTGTCCCACAACAAAAATATCATCCCATATACAGCTCTCCATTTTGCCTGTATGTATTTTTGATACACTTGATTTGGTCCAATTGGCAATACAACATGATTGTGCTGTTGTCAGCCCTCTTTGTGGAGGTGACAGTCCAGATTTAGCTAGTATTCAGTACATATTTTCATTTTACACTGTTGAAGAAATGGATAGTTATGGTTCCTTCCTACCTCCCTCCTGCACATTCCTATATTACTTTACCTTTGTTCTTCCCCTGCTTGCCCCACATTTCACCACTTTCCTATCTACCCCATTTTAACACATATAATCTGGTCAGAAAATAGAATCACATATCACACACAACACACATAAGTACAAAACAAAACACTAGAACCCTTCACTTTTTGGCCTCTGTATTTGTGCAGAGTTTGGTATTGTGCACCGATACCAATGATGGTGAATGGCTCTTCTGTGGTGTGGTTACCTCTGTGCAATGCCGCTTAAACATGCTGCTCTATGTCAACACACAGTAACACACAGTGAATGTAGTATACAGAATAATTTCATTGCATTATCACTACTTATTTAAAAGTATTACATACAGCTGGATTCAAAACCTGTATCATCTGGGCTCAGAAAGAAATATGTCAATGCATTTACACCTGCTGCCACAGAGTCAGCTAAGGAGCAGGTGTATTTCATACTGTCAGTACTGAGAACTCTCAGAATTTTAGCAATGAGGCTCATGTGTGCACACTGCTTAACTATGCACAAAGAAAGAGGTAGAAATGTGTATCTCACATGCGCAAACTCTTTTCCAACCATTGAACAAACCAACAAAGAAAGAGTTTATGAACATACATACGCTATACAGAATAATAAAGCGGAGAATGCTCTAGTTAAACACATATTAATTAATCCAGGGCACAGTTTCAAATTTACAGCACTGGACCAAATTCAGACAAACATTAGAGGTGGCCCATATAATTTATTGTTAGAAGAGCGAGAACTTACTTGGCAATGGCGTACTAATGCTTTTATGTATCCAGGTTTAAATGACCATTGCAATATAGGCTGCCTACTAAAGCTAAGAAGTCTCAATAGAAATTAAGAAAAACAAGTATTACTTAGACCCACTCAAGTTTTTTACATTAAATTTTATTTAAGACCTTAGTTTGTATGAGACATATACATATACAGACTTCTTTGTTACTATAATAATAATTTTTTACACCTGTATACTTGTTTTTGTATTTAGTTTTCTTAGCTTCTTACTGGGATTTGCTTCTTTTATTCCAAAATATTGTACTCAACAAGTATGGAATGTTTTTTTTAGGACAAAATTATACATACTCTATTAATATTTCAAATTTAAGAAGTATACATATACACACACATGCATTATAGTTATTATAATTTTTTTATACTTAATAATATTAAATACATTCAATATATTTAACATATATAATATACATATTTATTTACTTATTTACACACATATATAAATATGTATATATATATATTTTTTTATTTATTATTATATACGTATATTTATATACCTTTAACGTATATATGTGGGTATACTTGTTTACATACACGTATTTATATTACAGGCTTATTTTTACTTTTTTATAAATAAATGCATTACTTTTACAATTAATAAATATAAATACTATTTGTTTTATATTTATTTTTGAATAACTACTTTAAATGTAGTCATATAGGCTTAGTTCAATCATTACTTTTACATTACTTATACTTGTTCATATATTCATACATCATTTTATAAGATATTGTTTTTAGAGTTACACTAAAGACCAGTCAGACTAAGATGAACAACTGATTTAGCCAAACTGTATCATAGTATTTTTTATACTTAAAACTAATTTTTACCTTTTGTTGGCTTTTTCTATATATAAGTGAGCATAGAGTTATGTCTTGAGAGTTGATTAAGACTTATTATAAATAAGTGTTTTCAGAAATTTAATTTAATTCCATCTATTTATATACATATATATATAATTTCATCGTATATGAACGCAGAACACTTCTTTATATATATTTCTTTATTGCTGCTGCAAGTTGTGTGCTTCCATTTACTGTTTTAAAATATTTTTAACTTGCTAATTGACACTTAAGGATAATGACTTTAGTGACATGAATGTATAAATACGTAAATTAATTAAGGTGTTGAATGTCTGAAGAAGTCGCTCAAACATTGAGCGACGAAAAGCGCTTTACGTTTACTTGTAATAAACCTGTGTGTTTCAGTCTTCAGTGACGCTTTGGATCTTTTTTTAGTGAACTCAGTTTGTTTAAAGTACTTAGTTTGTCACACTGCTTAACTATGCACAAAGAAAGAGGTAGAAATGTGTATCTCACATGCGCAAACTCTTTTCCAACCATTGAACAACCCCGCTGCTTGGCGGTGCACTATGCAAAGCGGACAATAGCATGTATTTATTGCTTTTGTTTACTGTCCATTTAGTGTTCATGCCATGAAACTACCTGTGGAAACATAAACAAAATGAAAGCACTAAGAAAAAGACACATATTTAGAATGCAGCCATCTGTTACTTCCCCTCATGCACTGCAACCTTGGTCTCTCAGTACTTGTTCACAAATATATCAACTGCACTACATAAATAAATAACAAATATTTTCTTATATACCAAGCACATCTTCAGAATAACAATACACATTCAGATTTTCCAGTACTTGTAGTAATGTAGAGACCTGTTTACATATAGTTTGTACAGCTGTCTCAAAGTATACCTGCACATTGGAAACACAACCACCAAACACTACACATTGCACACTCATAAATCTGGTAACATGCAGAACTTTAATATCCTGACAGTTGGACATGGCTAACTATCCATTCCATACTGGCCACCCAACATCTTTACTCCAACATCCTCTGCTGATGTCATCCACTATAAGTTGTCCTGCAGCCTTGTAAAAGTCAGACTTGTGCCATGGTGCTTGCAAATAATACAAAGTTCTCTAGTTTGTGTACTTAGACAGGTAGGGATTCTGTTCTCACTGCAGTCAATTGGGAGGTGTGTGTGTGTGTGTGTGTGTGTGTGTGTGTGTGTGTGTGTGTGTGTGTGTGTGTGTGTGTGTGTGTCTGTGCACTTCCTTGACATTAGAGACAGCATGTTACACCATGTTGGACACTGCTATTACCATCTTCTCCTCACCAGACACTGCTGATGTCATTACCTATAAAGTGTTATCTGACACTCTCCAAGTCAGACTTGTGCTGTGGTGCTTGCATACAATACAGAGTTCTCTAGTTGGTGCACTTAGACAGGTAGGGGGTTCTGTTTCCCTGCAGTCAAATAGTGTGTGTGTGTGTGTGTGTGTGTGTGTGTGTGTGTGTGTGTGTGTGTGTGTGTGTGTGTGTGTGTGTGTGTGTGTGTTAGTGAACTTGCTTGAAATTACAGACAGCATTTTACATTAGCATGTGGAACACTGCTATTACCATCTTCCTCTCACCAGGAGATGATTTCATCAGCTATAGCTGATTTGCAGATGCGCAGTATTCTCATCAGGGCAGGGTCAGACACCGGTCTGTAGACCAGGAACAAGTCACCTCATCCTATATGATACAGATTACAGTTACAGGGCTTTCAATCTATCCACATACATCATGGCATGGTTTGTAGGTCCTATATTTTTTTGGTGAGAAACCCCTGTGGTCTCTCCAGTTGATGCAGGTGTCTGGTGAGGTACATGCAAAAGGGAGCATTATTCTCTATTAGTCTTCTGAAGATGGTCAAATACAGTGTTGTTATAACATCCTCAAATCTGGATGTGATGGCCTGACTTATGAGTTGCATGATGTAGCCTTTCCATACCACTATGAAAACTTGCTGGTCGAAGATCAGATTGCTATCTATCTATCTATTTTCCCAGGTCTTGCACCACTGGGTTTGAGCACAGGGTGATTATTGTCAATGATGTAATTAGTGGGGAATTCCACTTTGCAGAAGGCAAAAATAATGACACATTTTTGCATTTATTTCTAGACTGTGTGGCTTTGGCACCAATCATTTGTCGATGTTAGCCCCTCCTGTAATATGTTAACATCATTGGTGGACTCAATAAATGTACCCAATATGCAATAATCAGCACACTTGGTAAGCCAAAGGCCATATATGTTAGCCCGGACTACTAAGAAATAGATTCCAAACAGTAAAGTACTCAGCACAGATTCCTGGGGTATGCCAGTGGTGATAGCTCTACTGGTACAGGTTGATTCACCAACTTTCACAGTATGTGCTCTGTTGGTGAGCCAGTTGGTTAGCCATCTAATGATGTAAGGGCTAAACACCAAGTGGGAGAATTTCTCAATGATACCTGAGTGGGGGATTGTCTCCAAACCCTAAGCCAGATCAAGATAGGCAGTACGCACTGTCTCACCTTCATCCAGGCCTATCAAACAGAATCAATGGGCTGTGACAACATCACAGATCACCTATAGCATGACTCAGAACCTACTTGACACTGTTGGATTCACATTTCAACATACCCTCCAGGCAGGATGTGTTTGCATTGAAGACTGTATATCAACATGCATCCATCTGAGTGGGGGAGACTGCACCTGATGCATGCATGTATAGACACATCCTGACTCTCCTTATTTGTGAGGTATTCCAACATGCAATCATGGACCTTTTCTAAATGGACACTAGTAATATCCCGGCTGTGTGCAACAGACGTGTGAGTTGTTAATGCTACATCCATGTCTGTTACATCAGTTAGATATCCTCAAGGAGGTCATTGAGGGCATGCATGATGACAACATTATCGTCCTGTGGAACTTGACCAGGCCAAGGCAATTGACATAAATCCACACTGAGGTATTCACTCAACACTGGCCGATGTGGCCATAAACACCTATATCACCAAGTGGGTAGACCACTGGATCACATATGTGGCATCTAAAGATGTTGAAATGTGTGAGGTGACCTATATCTTGAGTCCAGTGATCAGGTCCATACATCAGGGCTGTCTGCTAGGCCCTTTTCTGCCATTATTTAAGTCACAGATGTCAAGAATGACTTACACATTCTGTGTCTAAACAGCTGCCTGGAGGACTACAGATTGTGGGCAATCATTGACTCCAACTCTGGTATTAGTATAATACAGACAGTATCAAAATGCACCAAAGATTTCTGCCACAGCCATGACAACACATGAGATGAAAGAAAAACATGGGGGGGATTTGTTACGTTATGAAAATAAATGCACGACCCAATGATAATGTAGACATCATATCCTATAAGCAGACCAAGTGGTATGTGACCTGTGTTCTGGGGAAGATGGTATGTGGAACATTCACCAGCATGTGGCCACAGTGGTGATTACCTCCACAGTTCACAGTCTTCATCACACAAATAACTGAATACAATGCACCCTTCTACAGGTACCTCCCTACACATCTTCCAGTGATGTATAACTGACGTTTACCACATTTGCCACAGTGAGCTCTCATACATCTTATTGGTCATACCCAAGTATTCTTTTTATTGCATAAAAATTACTGTTGGATGGTGTGGAAACCCCATCAAGGTATTATACCAGATGCATGTGTGATACCTGTTCCAGTACATACATAGCTGTTTGATAACATTGATGGCATGGGTTACATTCATGATAATTATATACGTACATATACACGTATATATATATATATATATATATATATGTATATATATATATATATATATATATATATATATATATACGTATATATATATATATATATATATATATATATATATATACGTATATATATATATATATATATATATATATATATGCCTGTGTATGTGTGTAGGTCAACTTTGGTTTATTGAAATTACACTTACATGAATCGTCATTTGCTGAAACAACTTTACAGAACACTTTAAAAATTGAAACCACGAATAACTGGAGTTTTTCACTGGGAAACAAACCACTTGGCCACCAGAGCAAAATAATAAAATGGACACAAATTAAACCCACCTAACTAAACATACCAACTCTGAGATCGCATTACACTGGGGAAAAGAGCAAAGTTCACCCTGGTGGCCAAGTGGTTCGTTTCCTGGTGAAAAATTCTGGTGATTCATGGTTTCAGTTTTTAAATTGTTCATTGAAGTCATATTGGCAAATAAAGATTTGGGTAAGTGTAATTTTGATAAACTAAGGTAGACCCATATATGTGTCTGTCTCTCTCCATCTCTCTCTCTCTCTCTCTATATATATATATATATATATGCCATGCACACCAGTCAACTAACCTGGTCATAATGTCACATAAAGGTATAGCAGTGTCCATCCTAACACCGCCAGCAGATGTTACAGTGTCAGGATGGTATGCTTGATTATCCTAATAGTTTGCTGACATGTCATAATAGCTGTACAAGTGTGTTTGTGAAGAACCATCTATGATCACTTAGAATCACACATTATGTCAGAAGCATGGGATTACTGGTGGTATTATTCTGATATTGTCCATTATTGTGCTTGCTTCTGTTTACTGTTGTCCATGAGCCTGTAACTGTGCCCCACTTGATGGAGACCTTAAAAACTTAGTTCTCCATTCTTTGGAAATGTCAATGACTGTCTTTTTTACAAGGACAGCCCTTCTTGTAAGCTATGAGATTCTTGCCTAATAAGCAACCCCCCCCCCCCATGTCCTTAAAAAATGAATCCATACATATCTCCTCCAAATTTCTTCTAATATTTACCCTGGAATGGTACAACATTTCTGCTCTTTTGTTTTTCCCCAGGCTATTCCACAAAAATTGCTCTACTTACTTATATCCACTTACTTTATTATAAACTCAGATAAGGACAGTCTACAGGTGCACTGTTACTAGATTTATTCAATACATTCTCCACAATGAATTACTCTGTCTTGCTTCAAAGCCTTGCTATATATGGTAGATTTTAAGTCCTGCTTTACATCGGATCTCTAGTTATCTAAATCGCAGGCTTCAGATTGTTAAATGGGCTCATAGTTCTTCAAACATTCTTCCAATCACCTCTGAGGTTCCACAAGGTTCTCTTCTGTGTCCCCTATTCTTCCTCATTTTCATGAATAATATGGCCAAGGAGTACAAGCTATCCAAGTTAATCCAGTACACAGATGAGTCTGTTGCATTTTATGTCACATGCTAACACATATGAGATAAATTTCAACCTCCAGCTTACTTTTAACAAATTAAAAAAAAACAGCTTGATTAATTAGAAGATGTTCTAAACACTATCAAAACTAATGCTATGACTTTTTTTTTCTCATTGAGGCTCAGCAGGGAATCCATGAGACCTATACTTGATATGCTATCTGCAAACAATGCTATACTCCATTCCTTAATGCCATATTGGAAAACAATTTTTATTTCAAACTACTGAGTATCATTCTTGACCAGAATTGACAGTTCAAAGCATATTTTAGAGCAATCCCTCCAAAAGTTAACCATGGGCCTGACATCTTTTACAGAACTTCTGACTAATTTTGCCAGAGTTTTCATGACAAAAATATTACTTCTACTTAATAATCTGTAATACTATCTTGCATTCTGATTTGTAATCTCTTTCCTGCTCTCATCTTTCGAACATCACTATAATATAGTTGTCAGGTTTAGTGGTTAAACTTCTAGACCTTAGTGTTGCCTGTCTTTGAAACATTTGGATTAGTTTGAATTTTCTCAGCATTTAGATATGATCCTGTTAAGGCTAACTTATTCTATGTTATGACACCATAATAAACGTTCAGCATTCTGTGGTTTCAGTGAATGGTACATACCTTCTGATCAATTCTGATAAACTATTTGTGGGGACCCAATATTCTCTAGTCTCTATGCTCTGGAATAGACTTGTGTGTGCCCAACATTACACTCTTTATAAGTTCTAATTACAGAAAGCACTCTTCACAGATTTCTTCTCTAATTGTGGTTGAACCCAATGTGTTACTTAGGTTATGGAAAGATCACCTGACGTTTGCGCATATGTAATTTCTGGTTTTCTTCTATTGTACACATGCCTCCTATATAATCTTGAACTTTGTCCTTTTATCATCTTTTATTATTACTGATGCCTTCTACTTGCATATGTTAAATATATTGCCGTGCAATGCAGTTGTTCATATTGCTGTTTAAATGGAAGCATTTTGTTGTTTATTTGCAATAATTCATATTCTGAGTCATGAACAATCTAAATTATTTTATATCCATACTGTTTGTTATTATCTTGTGTATTTTTTCTTAATGAGCTAACACTCAAAATGAGCTGCATCAAGACAGAATTTCCCACTTAGTAAATATAAACAAATAAATAAATAAAATTCTTATAAGCAGAAACCATGTTGTCAGACAGGTAATGGGACAACATTTGTCCATATCTACAGAGTCCCACAAATAGTTTCATACTCTAACTTTGATATTTTGATGAAAACAGATGAATAAATAATGTTTCAATTCATGGTGCACTGATGCCTTTTTATGGTTAAGATGTCTAAGACAAGGACATCCAAGATGGCTGCACACTGGGACACAGCTTATTTCTAGATTTCCCAGTGTGAAAACAGAAACTCAGCAGAGAAGGCCAGTAGACTTCTGTTTATGAGCAAATTTCAGTAACTGGCTAGTAGGTGCATTGCTTGGATGCCAGCAATAAAGAAATACAAAAGACCTAGAAAAAAACAGGTACAAAAAGTGAGGAAGAAACACTGACTGGGGAAAGTTCTGCAGCTGTTCAGCAAAAAGCAATGCAACCTTCAGACATGACTTCCAGTAACCCACAGGAAGATATAAGTTATCTGCACATAGACCTGGTTAAAATAAACAAAACACTGATGGAGTATATCAGAGCAAACAACAAAAGGCTGGAAAAAATGGAAGAAGCTTTAAACAGATATTCAGATGAGATGATAAAGCTGTAAAAATCAGAGGTTGAAATAAAGAAAAGGCTGGCTGAATATAAGACTGCTCAGGAATTGATGTTTCAAAAAATAACAGAATTAGAGGAGAGAGCACACAGGGAAAACCTGAGATTTGCAGCTATACAAGAGAAGCTGGAAGGAACAGACTGCATTCATTTTATGAAAGCACAAATAAGTAACTGGACTGGTATTCCACAGCATGAGTTGTTGGCTGAAAGGGCACATCATGTGCATGCTCCAAACCTGGCTATAAGAAAGTAACCTAGATCTTTCTTAGTAAAGATGCAATCCTACCAGCAGAAGGAGTTGATTCTAACAAAATTGTGGCAGAAGGACAAAGTACTAAAAGTGGGAGACAGCAGAGTGTTTGTGGATTTTGTACACCAGACAGAAGAGGAGGAAATGTATGAATTTAGAATGTTGGGATGCAGGTGTGAGGTTCAAACTGCTGCACCCAGCTGTCTTCAATGTATTCTTCCCTGGAGGGACAAAATCATTTTAATGAAGTCCATGCTAAGGAGGAAATACAAAAGTTTGTCCAACAAAAAATAAATTGTGAAACAAAAGGAGATTCTGCTTCTTGTTCTTCTGGTAATAAAGACTGCAGAGGGACAGTACCTGTGAAACCTTTTCGAATTTTTCAGCAGAAAATGCTGGAGAGAAGGAAGGGAGCATGAGAGATGACTAGAATAATTGAGAGTATGCTGGAAATTAAGCAGAGACAGGATTTCGAAGATGAATGGAAATAAAACCAGTAATTTAATGTGAGATTGCAATGCAATCATTATATTTGTGAAATATGACAAAACAAGAAAATCTGGAAATATTAAACTTTTTCAGAATTTGTTGGACTTGTGGGGGATTCTAAAGCATATGACCTACTTCATGTCATTAATGTCCAGAAAAGTGCTTTGTGGAGGGGAAGAAGAGAGTGAAAATTAACTGAGTAAAGATTTTTTTCTTAAATAATACCAATTTTGTGGCATGTGTTTTTTTTTACATGCTATAAAGTAAAGTTGTTTTTCTGTTATTTGTAAGCGGAATGGGGATTGTAAACAGATGCTGCAGTTCTTTTTTTTTACTTTTATTTCTCACTTCTCTCTCTCTCTCTCTTCTTGTTCAATTTTAAGACATGTAGGCACTGCAATGTTTATAAAAAAGCCTGGTGAAGCCATTCAGGGGTTTTCCCAATGTAGATAATGTTCTCTGAAAACATTCAGGGTGTTTTCCCAGCTGGGAGAGCTATAAAGATAAGGTGAAACTAATCAGCAATTAGTAGAAGCACAGGCTGCACCATGTGTCTTAGCATGGATGACCTTGTTTTAACGTTAACTCAAGTTTGTGAATGTAGATGTCAGTTTTGGGAGTTGTGTTCCTATTAGGAGGGTAAAACTTCAATATTTGAAGGTGTACATAGTTTTGTGTGTTAGCATTAAGTTAATATGTTTTAGGGGGGTGTTGGGGCTGTTGTTTTTTGTTTGAGGGCTTTCAATAAAACAAAAAGTTTTATAAGATGTGACATAGGCTCAAATGTATATGACAAGCAACAACAACAACTGTATTAAAGTTCAATCTGCCAAACAGTGTATGCTTGTAACAAAAAAGCTGGAAACAGACATTTAACAAAAAATGTGTTATACATAAAAGGTGGGAATCATAACTTTTTAATACAATGATGCTTTCTTTAATGTCTTTAGATGTAAATGACCTCAGAGATAAGTACAAACAATAAAGAGTAGTGAACTATATTAAAAAATGTAGAGTGCAAATAGCTATGTTACAGCAGACACACTTAGAATTTGATAAAGAAAGGTTTTCAGGATGGTTATTCAGCGGAATACCTGGGACAAAAGAAAACAGGAGTACTTATATTAGTTGCAAGAGGAGCTCCAATAGTGATAGAAGAAGATAAAAAAGATAATAGTGGCATATTTGCAGTGCTAAGGGGTTACTGGCAAGGGAGAAGGATTGCACTAGCATGTATTTACATTCCACCTAAAACTGCTATAATGGAGCTTAAGAAAATTCTGGTAGAAATAATCAGTTTTCAGAAAGGAATATTACTTATAGGTGGGGACTGGAATTTGATTTGCAGCAGTGAAGATGTGTCTGGGGAGCCCAGAAGGGAAAATAAAAAAACAGGGTAGATTTTTGAAGAAATTTATGATAATATTTGGCATGGAAGATGTGAATTCAGTAATAGTTCAGAGTGAATTTACATATTATTCCCCAAGATATAAAAACTGGGCTAGGCTAGACAGAATTTACATTTCAAGGGAACATGTGCATTTAATTGAAGGTCTTGAAACCCACCCAATAATTATTTCAGACCATGCACCGATAATAACTAAAATAAAAACACAGGGTAACGAAATAAAAATGAGACAGTGGTGCTTTCCCACCTACCTGTTGAAAAGAGAGGAATTTAAGGAATGGAAAGAGGAGATTATTCAGGAGCTGTTAGAAAAGATAGAAGTTTCTTCTGAAAATATTGCTAGGGAGTGGGATAAAATTAAGGTGGAGTTTAAAAACAGGGTGGAAATAAAAGAAAGGGAGCTATGGTTAAGAAGTAATAAGAATTATTTAGAGGGACTGACAAATGTTAAAGTTTTGCAGAATGGGGGAATCTCACAGAACAAGAAAAGGATCAACTGCAGAATGCTAGGCAGAAAATAAGGGATTACCTCAATAATATGCACGAGCTTAGAAAGACTGCTGTTAAGCAACTGTTTTTTTTTTTTTTTTTTTTTTGACAATAACACTAGAGAACAAAAACTTTTAGCACAATGACTCAGGCAACCGAAAGTAGACAGGGTTGTCACCAAACTTAGAGAGCCTATAACAAAGAAGGTAACAAGAGATCCTGTAGAGGTATCAAAAATATTTTGGAAATTCTATGAGAGTCTCTATAAAGCAGAAAAATATGAAAATCAAGAAAATATACAAATGGAAAATATTCATGGAAGAATGAAATATGCCAAGATTAGAGGTAGATGAGGCTCAATTACTAACTGTTAGGATGGGAGGAGATGAGATAAAAAAAAATGTGATGTATAACCAATAGACAGGAAAGTCCCCAGGAATAGATGGTATTCCTGCTGAAATTTGGAAGCTAGGAGAAACTGATGAAGCTTTTGGGGGGTTTGTTTAACGATATCTTAAGAGGAGGAGAAGTACCTCCATCCTGGAAGAAAGCAATGGTAGCTGTAATACCTAAAGAGGGTAAAGATCCATCATATCCAGCTTCATGCAGACCCATTTCGATCCTAAACAATGATTATAAAGTGTCCATGTCTATAATGGCTAGAAGAATGGCAAAAGTAATGCCCAAACGCAAACATTTGACAACATTAACAGAACATTGATGATCTAGAGGGAAGCAGAATGTAAGAAAATACCACTGTTGTTGGTGGGTCTTAATCCAGAGAAAGCATTTGACAGAGTAAGCTGGGACTTTATGAGCATGGCAATGGAAGCATTTGCATTTCCTGAAAAATATATAAGGCTGATTAGGAGACTATATGAGGGATTGGGATTGGAGGCAAAAATTAAAGTGGGTGAGGTTCTCTCTGATAATTTCTGTTTGAGCAGAGGAACCAGACAGGGGTGTCCTCTTTCCTCTTTATTATTTGCATTATATTTAGAACCATTAGCAAAGAAAATAAGGGACTCAGAAATTCGAGGATATAATTGGTATGGTAGTCAAGAAAAACTGGCTTTATTTGCAGATTATATTATTTTGTACCTAACAAAACCAGAAAAAGACATTACAGTGTTGTGGAACATTTTGAGACAGTTTCATATCTTTCTGGGATACAAAATTAATGAAGCTAAAGCAAAGGCAATAGTGTTAAATTATGCACCCATACATGAACTGGTGCAGGAATACCCATATTTATGGGGACATGATAAAATTAAATATTTAGGAGTATGAATTAAAAAGCCTTCTGTTATGGCAGCTAAGAATATGTGGGAAGAGACTAAACAAAAGGTAATACAAAAAACTGAGCAACTGGAAGCTTTGTTATATGGATATAGATAGTAAGATAGAAGCAGTTAAAATGTTTTTAGTCCCTTTAGTCTTATACACAGGTTAGGCATGTTTTTATCAACCAGAGGAGAAGTTGTGAGTAGTAATTAATAAACAGCTGAAAGACTTTATCTGGGAGGGGGAGATGTCAAGAGTCAAGTGGGATAAGCTGATTCTTCCAGTAGAACAGGGCAGACTAGGATTACCCAATTTGAAGGGTTTACAGCTACACAGTTAAGACTCCTATACATAGCACAAGCAGAAAACTATAATTAAAAGTGGAAAGGGATGATGATGAAACATGGGAGAAGCTCAAGAAACAAGAAGAGACTTGGGATTTTGGATGAAGGCCTTTAAGGAGAATAACAATAATCATGCAGAACATTATAGCAATAAAGTAGCAGAAAGTATTCTAAGAACAACCAACATGGGAATGGAGAAAGGAGATTCAGCTGATAAGGATGAATGCAATTAGGGATACAGACAATAGGCAAGATGGGGACATAATTTATTGGAGAAAACTGCCAAAGGAGCCAAGGTATTGGGAGCAAATAACTAGAGAGGGAAAGAAGAGAGAACGGGAAGATGCCAAGAATGTATTCAGACTGCAGGTTAGAGATTGCCTTCCCTATCAGGGATTGATATCAGAGTATAGGCAAAGAGAAAGAAATAGCAGAATCCTAAATGAAAGACCAGCACTTGTAGAGTTTTTAATAGAATCTAGAAAAGAAGCTGCCATTAAAAAAGGAATAATTAGTAAAGCATATAAAATATTGCATGATAACTATAAGAATCAATCAGAGGAGGTTATAAAGGATTGAGAAGAGAGACTGCATAAGTAATTCACAAAGAAACAATGGGAGGATATATGTATGTCTCCCAAATATGCAACAAAATCTAGAACATTGGATCTTTGCCTGGAAATGTCAGTGTTTACATAGATATGTTTATACCCCAAGTAAACTCCAGAGAATTTTTCTTCAGACAGACAGTAAATGTTGGAGGTGTGATGGGGAAGAAAGAGGTAATTGGGAACATATTTTCTGGGAGTGTGGTGAGACGGAGGACTTTAAGGATTCCCTCCAGGATGCACTGTTGGAGATGCTGGGTGGGCAGATTGGTCTGAAGAGAGAGATGATTTTTTGGAGCTATGACACAGAATCGGAATTGCCTAGACATGTAAGGTCTTGCTGTGTCTAATAATGGTGGCTGTCAAAAAGCAATTACTAGAAAATGGAAATCAAAATCTAAAGCAACTATACTGCAAGTATTGAATATAGTAACAGAGAAACTATACTGCAAGTATTGAATATAGTAACAGAGATAAAACAACTGGAATTGAGATCTTTAAAAATGGTAGGAGCAAACTATGCATGGAAAAATGGGAATTGTGGGAACAATATATACAAGGAGGAATGAAGTCTAAAAGGTGGCAGGACATACATGAGCTATGTAATGTTTGAGTGAGAAAGATTGAGTAGATTATGGGTGATATATAATGTTTGCAACTGGGAGTATGTCAGTATGGTTTGTGATGTAGAGTGCTTGCGACTGGGATTGTGTCGGTGTGGTTTGTTTTCTTCTATATAAATGTGTGACTGCCTATGTAATAATTGATGTTTTAATAAAAATGGTTCTTGTTTAAAGAAGGCAGGACTTGAATAACTGACAAAATATAGCTTAGATTATATGCTATATAGCAATATGTGAAGTATAATGCTTGTTATGTTAATATAGTTTGATAACTTTTATATGAATGTAAATTTACCTATGTCACAAATGATAATTCAATAAAGGTGTTTGAAAAAAATGTCTAAGGCAAATTTTGTTTTGAGAAAATATGACGTCTACCCATTAACTCAACATTTTGACTCAGTATTCATGGAAAGATCAATTTGAAAATGGTGGGGCAAAAATCCTACAAAATCAGAAAAAGAAATATATTTTGCAGGAGGGGCTTGCCCCATGCACTCCATTTGGGAGACACCACCTTCAATCCCCCCTTATATACTAACTCTATGGTCATACCGGGGGGATGAAAAAAAAACTTCTCAGGTTCCCATAATTCAAGACATTGTGGTGAAACTCACCATGACATTAAACTTTCAAAATTTAACTCCCTGTGGGAAAAACAGTGACAACTCATAAGTATTGTATGAAGGAACAGTAAGGCCTGTTTGAGAAGTGTGAGTCAGCAGAAACACAATTTGAAGCGAAATAAAGCTGTACAAAAGGAAAGGTTACAAACAGTTAACTTGATGTGGTAATCAGGCAGAGGGAAACACAGACTAATGCCGTTAAAAATTAAGATATATAGTAAATGAAGTTTAAAATAGCTCTAAAGAGTGGATGTTGTTGCCGTGTCACTGACCAAATATGAATCTTTTGTAGCAAATAGTGGAATTTCTTGAACAATATACTTTAAGCTAAAAACTTGCAGTAGTCCTAACTGCTGGGACTTCAGCCACAGAAATGATGCATTTATTATTTATTTATTATGTATTAGAATTTCTTTGAAAAGCTCTACAGTTAACAAATTTTACAAGACATCATACAAGAAAATATAATACAATGCAAAACAACAAATGTTAAATATCACATACAAGAGAGACAAATTAGTATATAAAGAAAAAACAGAAAAGATATAGAACCTAGATGTTATTATATTCTACAGAGTTACATTTCAGTTTTACTAAGTATCAATGATAATGTTAAAAACTTCCATTAGGTTAATGGGCAAAAGCAATAGAACGTGTATAGGGCATTACTACTAGACAGCAGATTGTTTGGTAAAAAAAAATTCTAAATTTAGCTAAGCTATTGGGGATTCTGATTAAGCCAAAAGCTTAGATTATGTAAGACGATCAAAAGGACTCTATATATAGATGTTTAATGGATAGAGTTGTAACAACATTTATCCAATTTAGCCAGGAGAAGAGTGGCAGGAGCATAACCTGGAATCCAAAATGTGGGCCCTGAGGTTTGCTCTTAAGTAATTTGTATTTATGATTTGTCTCAGGCATTTTGGGAGAATATTCCAACATTTGGATATGTATGAGGAATACATTGCTTCACCATGTTTATTGTTTGGTCTGTGGACTTGAGCAATATATCTGCTCTTAGACCTGAGAGAACTAGATGGGGAGTACCACAGTATTACCATCTTTAATGCTAGACATTTGTTTGGATGATAAAGTATATTTTGAGCCAGTATAAGTTGACTGAATTGTTGACAGCTGGGGAACTGCAACCAGTTTAGTTGGTTAAGTGTTAGGCAACAATGGGTTTTACTTGGAAGGTGTGTTTCAAATGTTGCTATTTTATCATAATATTATTTCAGTTTTGTTAAAAAGGAGGATTTGACATTTGTGAGTGGGGGGAGACGTAGGAAAGAGTTGTCATTAGATATGAGAGAGCAGGTGGTCTTTCTAGATTGTAAGGTGAGGTAGGAAGATGTTTTGTAGATGAAACCTAGTTTATATGGATATTTTTGATAGCACTGTTGATGTGGAGCTCAGATTTTAAATTATCCTCTATGGTGACCCAATTAATTTAGTATGTGTGACTACCTCAAGTCTAGTGTTTTGTGCGGATGATATAGTAAATACTTTTTGTGATCTCAGTATTGTATTAATCCAAAGAAGGCCTAGCATCTGGCCCAACATCCACAGCTCAACACACTTTCCCCTCCAGATGTGGCAGACAACATCAGGGCATATTCAGTAGAAGATTTATGTCTGCTCATACTGTATTAAAGATTTCATGTCCAAGGGAGCAAGGCCATGCATAGAGAAAGATAAAAAGTCAGGTCCTGGGGACAGCATGATCAGAACAGAGTAAAACAAGCTTTTATCTACTACACTAAAAGGACAAAGGAGAAATAGGACTCCCAGAGCCTTCTCAGACCTGAGCAGGTCCGAGGTCCTGCAAGGGGGAAGAGAAAGGGAAACAGAATATGGATTTGGTACCCCAGCCCAGGATCTCCATACTGAGAGAGGGGATAAAGAGAGGTGAAATAATGCTGCAACAGTGATCTACTGAAACATTTACTATTATTATGGCAAATTCTCACACAGTTTTACTATGTTTTTCACTTAGTTCACAGTTGCAGTAGTCCTGATTACTGGGACGATCCAAAGATTCTATTAAGAAAAGAAGGTAAAGGGAATGAAGTGGCTGGGTTGCAGCATACTTTACAGGATGAGCACAGCAAATCCAGCAATTTCCCTGGAAGAAATGTTCAGCTTGCAATGAATTGAGAAAGTGTGGATGGATGGGTGACCAAGTAGCTGTTTCCAAAACAACCCGAGAAGTGACTCCTCCAAGGAAGGCCACGGTAAGTAGCCTTAGCCCTAGTGCTATCAGATCTCACAGTTCCATCAAGTATGCTACCCTGAGGAGAATAACAGAACATGATGCAGTGGGTCAACCATTTATCAAATGGTTATTTCCACTCAACTCTTCCCTCCTTTTCCATGGCAAAGAGGAAAAACAACTTCTATTATCTCTGATTTTGTGTAAATGATCTCAGTTGTGTATACATCCAGAGAATACACTACTATTTCCCCCCATTCTGTGTACTGGGAAAGGGGGAAAGTAGTTGGATGATTTGACTGAGAGATAATTCTGTCATTACCTGTGGTGTACAGAAGAGGTTTGGGCTAAGGTTCACTTTGCCCTTGTAGAATACAGAAGTGGTTCTTTTTACAACAGGGCTTGGATTTCTAACATTTTTCTAGCTGAGGTGATAGCTACCAGCAGAGTCTTTTTAAATCAAGAAACTTGGCAGGGTCTTTGGCTGTGGCTCAAAAGGTGACTCAGTCAATTTTTAAGGACATAAGTTAGGTCCCAAAGAGAAGCAATTCTTCTTTGTCATCTTCTTCTTGGCAGTCCCAAATGTGATATTCCTTTTAGAAACTGTCTGATGTACAGCAGACAGGCAAGTGGTGGATTCAAGGGCAGATAGGCAAAGGGGTCTGAAATGTGTATTTGACAGAATCATAGCCCAGTCCTGCACTGAAAAGTTCTCTTGAGTACTGCAGAATTATGGACACATGCACAGTGCTAGACTTCCGATTCCTTTCATGGAATGAAAAGAAAAACTTTTTCCATCTGGATAAGTAGAATGTCCTAGTGGTGGCCTTTCTTGCCTCTTTAAGTATACTTAGCACATCCTCTGTATTCTGGTGCTTGAAAGGCAAAAGAGACCAATAGTGATGTGCATCACAAGATTTGCAATTTTGGGTGTATGGGAGCCACCTTGTTCTGAGACATGAAGCCCAACAGCAGTGGCAGCACATGGTGTTTCTCCCTGGACATCTCCATAAGGAGGGAGAAATAGTGCTGTCTGTGCCAAAAGGGTATTATGAAGATCATATTCAGTCTCTCCTCCCTTACCTTCTGGATCAGCCTGTGGAGTAGAGGAGCTGAAGGGAATGCATTGGAACAGACTTGTCTATTTGATGGAGAAGGCATCTACTGCCCAAATTTCCTTGTTGGGTGTTCTTGATCAGAACACTGATGGCTTTCTGTTGCTTGGAAATACAAAAAAGTTTGTCTCTGGAACACCCTACCAGCACATCAGCTGAAGGAAGACATCTCTGTGTAATATCTATGCATATGTATTTGCATTTGACTTGCCACTTCATAGGTTTATAGGCTCATAGGTAGGTACTAGGATATCGACCCTGGGACCTATACAAGCCCAGCCAAAAAGGTACCCTGGCTTTTGCCACCCAAGAAAATTATTTTCCTGTGCCACTGTCGAGCAGAGCCACAGAGGTGATCCCCGGGGTGAATTTCCTATTTCCCATCCAATCATCAAGATTTTTCTTGAAGAGTGCTAATGAGGAGCTTTGTTTGATATAGATAGGTAGTTTATTCCAGAGTATGGGAAGTCTCTGGGACAGGAATCTATCCCTCTGGCATGTTCTGTTTATTGTGGTGACAAGGTTTAGGTCCCTAGAGCTTGTAGCTCGGAGGGATTGGGATTTCTTTAAGTGGAGCATATCCAACAGCTCTGGATTTGGCATAGCTTTGTATGTTAGGCAGAGATCACCTCTGAGGAGGCGATATTAGACAGAGTAAAGCTGGAGTTTTTTGAGACGGTCTGCATAGGGCATCTGTTTGAGGGCGGTAATCCTATTTGTGAGGTATTTCTGCGGCCTTTCCAGTTGTTGTAGATGTCTTGTGAGGTACATACCAAAAGGGGCATTGTACTCTATAATGGGTCTAATGAGTGATGAGTAGAGGGGAACAATGACCTCTTTTTTTCTGGATGAGAAACCTTTTGTGATGGGGTGTGCCATGTAGAAGGATTTCCTGACTACTGTGGCGATGTGATTATCAAAGGAGAGACTACTGTCCACCTGTGTCCCAAGGTCTCTTATCACACTTTCGGTGTTTATTCTGAAGAGAGGAAATGCAAACTGCCCTTAGGGCTATCTTGGACTGCAATACAATCTCCTAGACAGTCATAGCTAGCCTGTGAAGGGGACACAATCATGTTTGCTTGTTGACGTCCCACATGACTGTCAAGTCGTCTTTCTCTACCTGAAGAATACCCTTTTACATATCAGCTTGAGAATCTTAAATGCCTGTATCTAGTCATCAGTTTCAGTCATATTTATGTTTCCTCCTTAGGACTGCATTCCACAGGCTTTGGATATGGAATTGTTGTGTGCATGCTCTCCCCAGATTAGGTCTGAAGCAACCGTTATTAGTGTTTGATTGTTTTTTGTTTTTTTTTTGGGGGGGGGTAAAGGGCAACACACAGGTCCGCTTGACTTGGTGGGACCACCATTCCAGCTCCTTGAAAATGCAAGGTCAGATGGGAATGATTTCTTCCAGGGACAAGGAGTATTGATTCCAGACAGATCTTGGGTACCACTGAAGTCTCCTCACATGTAATCTAGGAAGGAATACCATCAAGACATTGGAAGCCAAGTACTCCAAAGCCCTGAGGCACTCTGTCTGACATGTACCCTTTCTGACTTAATTTGTTAAGGTATTATTCTAAATTATCCATCTTCATTTGGGGGAAATGCCTTCTGGTGAGTGAAGTTCAGAATCAAGATTAGAAATATAACTATTTTGGACGGAACCAGATTTTATTTATTTATTTATTTATTTTTTTTTTGCTGAATGAGAACTCCAGACTTTGGAAGGCATTATATAGTAAAAAATGAAGGCCCTGTCCACGTCCTCCTAGGATAGTGTGGGATAACACCTAAATAAGACAGTCATCTATGTATGGTTAACTCTAAAAGCCTTTTGTCCCATAGTATGAAATTACTGCAGATAAACACTTTAGGAAAACTCTGAGAACAGCAGCCAATCTAAAGGGCAAGGAGGTAAACTGACAGTGAGAGTCCCCTGCTTTGAATCTGAGAAAATACATGTGGTCATTCTAAATAAGGATGTGATGGTAGGCATCCTTAAAACCCATGGTCACCATCACAGCTGGTGGGAACAGTGGGTTCCTATTAGATGTTTGACAGCTTAGGTTGTCGAGTGACTAATTATTGACACCTAAGCATCAAAACTTTAAAATCGCGAACGGCCACATACACAAATTCTTTCCTCGGGAAAGAATTTGCTTGGCTGTTATTGGGGATTTGCCCTTTCCTCAGTGTAGAGCAGTCTCGGAGTTGCTATATTTAGTTAGGGGGATGTGGGGGGCATGTTTGGGTTCAAACGTTTATTTTATTTCGCAATGACCTAGCGAATTCTTTCCCAAGGAAAGAATGGCCATTCGCAATTTTAAGGTTTTGATGGTTAGGTGTCGATGTTTACACATTCGACAACCTAAACTTTCAATGAACTAATATAGATGCGGGAACAGGAGACACTAGAGTATGTGATGGTAACTTCTTGAATTTTGAGAAATTATTGAATTGTGAGATATCAGTGAAAGTATTAAGCTTTGATAGATCCAGAATGAGTTGCCAAGATCCTTCCATTCCAGGAATGAGAAAAAATCTTGAAAAGGAAATTTGAATTGTTCTGTTAAGGGCACTGGCTCTGTTAACCAAGGCAAAAACAAGCTCTTGCAGAATGGTATGTATTAGTTGTATTTGTTCTTTGGCACAGGAAAGATACCTTTAAACTTTGATTTTTTCATAAGCTGTAAACTATAATCTTGGAAATTATTTGCAAGACCCATTTGTCCTGTGTAAAGCCCTTCTAGTTTTGGAGCAATTGTAAAAGCTTTCCACCAATCTTAGTATGGGGAAATTGAAAGGGGGTGGGTCACATATCCAAGCAATCATGGTTGCTTCTTTGGGGTTGAAAACCCATGGGGTCCACCAGGCTTTCCCGTATGGTCTCTATGCCACTGTCTATTGTACTGGTCCTTTTCTCCCATCACTCACTTGTCTTTACCTTGCTTATAATACTAACAGCATAGCTCAGAGGGATAATTTCTAACACACTCAGGCATAGAGAAGTGAAACAGCAGTTTTACACTGCATAATTTTACCTATTTCCTCTATTTTCTTAAAGATGCTGCCTGAGGAGTTACCAAAGAGCTGCTCCTTCTATAGTGCAGAATTAAGAAGCTACATTTTGACATCCTCTTATAGTGGATGTGGCCTCAGCTGCACATTCTTTCTAGTGATAGAACTTGCAGCTGTTATACTGGATGATATACCAACAGCATGATAACTGCACTTAACTGTTTTGCCACATGACTCTCTATCTGGTAGAGTTCTAACAGCTTTGTCCACAGGCCAGTAGTAGACACAACTTTAGCTTGTCTCTTAGCTGTTTAAGGAGAGCAATTTGGTAAGTTTTCACATTAGTCTCACAATTAATGGTCCTGAAGGTCAGTGGCACAATGGATAGCATTGCTGCCTCACAGCAAGAGGTTTCCTGGTTTGATTCTTGGCTGGGGTGCCTTCTGTGTGGAGTTTGCATGTCCTCCAGGTGATCCAGTTTCCTTTCACATTTCAAAGACATGTAGTAGGTGGAGTGGGCACTCTAAATTGCCCATAGGTATGACTGTGCATACCACGGTGTGTGGTGTGGAAGAACTACTATGGCAGGGCTAGCCACCTGGCAGTGTAAACCTTGCTTCTAGATGATGTCACTGTTGAAGTAACACTCCAACCCCATGAGCAAAAAGGGGTTGTGGATGGATGGCTGAAGGTTAGAGTAGTAGTTGTGTGAAAGTTCTTCCCACACTGCTTGAGCATTCTGCTTTCCCTGTCATTTGGAAGAGTACTGGAAGCAGAAACCAATCCAAACTTCTTTGCTGGATCCAACAACACTGTGACTGAACATATGATTTTTGTAAAGGTCTTTATGGGAATCTCGAACCCTATAAAACCTGTATAGCTTCTTAGAGGCAGGGGTTTGCACATCTGGTTCCTTGGAAGCTGCAATGAAAATATGACCACAACTCCCAGGAAAAAAAAAAAAAACAAGAGGAAAAGCCACAGGTTTAGTTGCACCCAGGATCAGTAACTTATGATAAATTTTCTGTGCTTCTAACACCTACTTTGTTTTCAATTTGAACTGCTCTTTCATTCATTCTATAGTCTCCCCCAAAACAGACTTCCTCTGTAGGAGTAGAAGAAACAGAAAAAAATACTGTGCAATCTGTGTGTATCGTAGCCTATGGGGGAAGATATCTGGAAAAAAAAGAATCCAAATCTTTCTCCTCACTGTCAGAGGAGTCTTTCTCTCTGAATTTTCAGGAGAGTGCACCTTTTTTTTAGCAAAGAGGACCCCCAGACACAGAGGGATTTGCACTTGGCTACAGAATTTGTAAGACTTGTAGACACACTTAAGACAAAGTGATCCATTGATCAGGCAATGCCAGGGGTTGGGGTAGGGGAATAGATTTGCCTGATATTTAGGATCCAGACACATGTAGGGAGTATAGGTCTGGTAATTTAAGTTCCATATTTTCACTCATTTTTGATACAATATATACCTTAGAAGTGCAGAATTTGGGACAAGATTGCCAGACTTCCAACTCACACCAATAAATGTCTTCCAAAGTATTCTGCCCATTCTCCCCTTTCAGAGAGAATGAACTGAGCTTCAGTACTGCATTTCTGGAATGGAACATCAGGACCCTGGTCATTGTCTAAGTGTGACACGCCTTATTCCTTTGGCATAAAAGCCTCCACAGAGGCTTTGCCTGAGGCTTCAGTAAAGTCAAATATACACTACAGGGGCTGCAAAGGCACCTCACCAGGAGTTATAGCTTTGAACCATGATGGAACAGTAGACACTGTAGTCTTATCACCTGCATTCTTCTATGTCTTCTCCATGAATACCTTCTTTTAGGGGATATGTCAGGGGCCAAAGATGAGCCCTAGGATGCCAGGGAGGTGCAGGTGTAGGCTTCAAGCCTCTTCTTGATTAAGTAGCTCTGTAAGGAAAGTTGCCTAATCTGTAATGTTTTGGGGATGAATCAATGTGAGACCTACAGTCTTTGACATCATGCATCTGGCATAAACATAAAATATAGTGAATATGGAAGTCTTTGGGGGGGTTGCCTACTGCAAGATCATCTATTTTTCTTACACACTAACATAACCTAACACATGTCTGACATCAAATTAGCTAGACAAAAAATCTAGGTAAAACAGTGAATTACAGTCAACAAAGAACATAGATTCCCCAGTGGGTTACTTATCCATTCTGAGCTCCAGAGCAGGCCAAACGATGCCTTTAGGGTAGGACAGACTCTAGCTCAATGTGACCTAGGCAGCTACCTAGGACCTATTGTGAGCTGGGGCACTCCTTAAATGTCATCAATAAAAAAATGCTCCACCCTGCACCCTGTCTTACCCACATCTCAGCTTAACTGCTCAGTTTGTATGTGTGACAGTTCCAGTTTCTTTTCTTTCATTACCTCAAATGTAGAGACAATGAAATAGAGAGAATTTTATGGAGCTTGCTGCAGTCAGAATGAACCAGTAGTGGACAAGCCTGCAATCTAGCATAAGCTCAGTATTTTCTGAAAAAGCTGGTACCACCAGCTGCTCAAGATGTTGTTGTGTTTAGCATGGATCTAATACGTAACTATTCAGTGCACTAGTGTGTGTGTGTGTGTGTGTGTGTGTGTGTGTGTGTGTGTGTGTGTGTGTGTGTATGCCTTTGGGCAGAGGGCATAGCTCTGCTTCTCATCTTTCATCCTTATGAAATGCTTAATTTTTTTTCATAGATTCATACACTGTTACTAGGCTAACGACCCAATGGGCCTTTCTAAGCCTAGCCAAGTTTTCCAGAAAGAATAATGATGTCCTGCATCTAAATAGGACACTGAAGGCCAGGCATTTATAAGCTAACTCTGTCCATAAGGGACATGGGTGCTAGGCCTCGTGTAAATTTCCTATTCCCCATCCACTTGTCTAGGTTGTACTTAAATTGGGTAATAGACAAACTCAGCTTCACATGGATGGGAAGCCTGTTTCATGGGAGGGGCAGTCTCTGGGATACATATCTGTCTCTCCAGCATATTCTGTTGAAGTCACAGACAAATTCAGGTCCCTAGACGTTGTATTTCTTGTACTTTTTGACTCATGAATATGAAGAAGATTCATAAGTATGGTGTTTGCAAATACCTTGTAAGCCTGGCATAGATCACCCCTCAGCAATTTATAGGAGACTGAGTAGAGCGAGAAGGCTTGAAGGCACTCTACATAAGGCATTTTCATTATGCCTTGTATTATTTTTGTAAGAAACCTTTGAGATCACTCTAGTTGCTACATATGCCTGGTCAGGTACATACCAAAGGGAGCATTGTACTCTATGATTGGTCTGATAAGGGTGGAGTACAGTGGGATAATAACCGCTTTAGAACTAGACGCCATGCACTTATTTATAAGATGCACAGCATAAAAGGATTTCCTGATCACAGTGGCCGCGTGGTTGTCGAAGGTAAGGCTACTGTCTAAGTGCTTACCTAGATCTCTGACCACTGGATCAACTCTTAGGGGTGTATTATCAACATGGTAATTAGTTGGGATGGTTGATTTCCCAAAGGGTACAATTATGCATTTCTTAGCATTGAGCTTAAGACCATGGCTTGGCACCATTTATTAGTCTGAGATAGACCTTCTTGAAGAATGATAGTGTCTGCAAGGGAGTTGATGATAACCCTCACCTTGTAATTATCTGCAAATGTAGTCAGTCATAAAAATTCAGCATTTGCTTCCATTTCAGAGAAATAGATGCCAAAAAGGAGCAAGCCCAATACTGAACCCTAGGGGACTCCGCTAGTGACTGGCCACTTGCTGGAGTTGGCCTCACCTATTTTGACCTCCTGGGTTCTATCAGTGAACAAGTTGGCTATCCAGTGGGTGATAAAAGGGTTTATACATATATTAGTGAACTTGTCTATAATGCCTGAGTGCGGTATTGTACACTTCTAAGTGAATTAGAGTTATCTGACTCTCATCTGTACCAGATTTTGCAAAACATCTCAGATTGTGCCTCATATGTTTGTCCCTTTCCTTGTTAAATTCTCTGTTTTCTGGTAAATTACTGGGGATTGTAGTCAATGAGTTGATAAAGCCAGTATTTAGAGTTTCCTAATGCTCATAAGTATAGTCTGGGTTACCGGTTATTTAGAGTATTGGTCTCAGACTGTAAAATGTCAGACCTTCTATCCATCTCCATTACTATTAATGACAAGCATCCCACAAGGATCGATTCTTGTTTCTGTGTTGTTCAACATCTTCATCAATCACTTGCATACAGTAGCCAAACACTAAACTCCAGTTCAATATACTGATGACATAACTAATAATTTGCACTGCAAATTCTATGGCTGAGCTGGAAATAACCACTCAACATGCATTCATTTCCACTGAAGCCACATTGAAGCCTCCCAACTCTCTCTAAACCACCCACAAAACACAACTAATGTGTTCTCCATAAAAATCACTCATTGCAGATAAGCAACACATTTCCATTACATCATTAAACAAAACAAAAAAATGCAGATAGCCTCTCAAACCAAGCAAGTTTGATCATAATAGATAAAAACTTATAAGTTGGCTGACACATCATGCAAACAGTAAACCAAACCCACAAAAAGTAGATGTTTTATACACAGCAAAATGCCTCCTAGTGGTCTTTGTACATAAGAAAGTAGTCTCATCTTACATACTGTGATGCCTCTGCACTGGCCCAGTAATCAAGGGGCCTCAATCCTCGCCACTAGCACCAGTGAGAGACGTACACATTGGGAGGATGACAAGTACACACACAGTAAAGTACAATTTCCCTTAAGAGCACACAGAGATCACAGTCAGTCTGGGTCTGGTTTCTCCCTCTTTCTCCAGATCCCCAGTAAGACTCCCCACTGGCACAGCTATAGGATTAAGATCTCAGTCGAGCAGTCAAGCCAAAACCTCCAGCACCCTCTCAGTCCAACCAGTGCTTCGTGTCCCTGCCCAAGTAGCTGACACACACGTTGAGATCTGATTTATATACAAACACACACACACACACTCATGGGAAAGGTTGACACAGGTTTACTAGGTATGCCCCCTTCTGCTCAGACTAAAAGGTAGTTATCACTGCCACCAACCAGCTTTTTATCAGCTACTGTAAGGCCCGTACAAAGGGTCACCAATCCAAATGGTAAGTGTGACCAGGACTAAGGCTGTTTAGGAGTGACCTGTACAGTGTAACCAAATAAATATGCAAGTACTCTAAGAGCTTAAATATCTCTAAACAAACCAGCCACAATTAAAAGGTTTAAATATATTTAATAATAAATAAAAGAACAAGAAAATACTTAACAACTCAACACTGTGACTACAGAGTTCAGAATCACAGGAAATATTTTAAAACAACATTGCAGGACAGTTTCAAATAAATACAGAAACCATCTAAACTAATATTTACTATATTCCTATCTACATCTAAGAGAGATTACTGTACCCTGGTTACTTACTGTTAGCAAGGCAAGTGCTGATGAGAGGATGTTTCCAGGTCCAAAGACAAATAGAAAATGCACAAAATCTGTCTCTGATAGAGTTCTTAAATTACTATCAAATATTACTGTTGGGTCAGTTCAGATTACATCACTCTTTGTCACCTGCCTTCAGTTCCCAGGCTACCAGAAACTTAAGAAAATGTTAACATCTCTGTGTGAGAGGTACATATCTCTCAGAGGTGTGCCTAGAACTGGAAGTCATAAAACAGTTAAACACTTTTACATTTAAAACCTAGCAATTATTTTTGTTCCAAGACAATAGGAAAATCTTTAACTCTAGACATTCTGTCTGCTCCAAGCTGAAACAGAGATAACAGAATCACAATAAAATTGTCAAATTTGACATTAACCTACCCAGTTTAACTCAACATTGTACTGCCATCAAACAACTAAAATGACTACAACTCCATAAACACTTGAAGTTCACTCAACTCAAAACAATACATAAAATCTTATATCAATTTGATCAGTGCCCTTTCACTTTCTTCCTTCTACAATGGTACACACATGGATGACCCCATTACTTAAAAGACAAAGGCCTTATAGTCATAGAGCAAACTAATAATTCTTTTGGTAAGAACTCTCTCCCAAATTAACTTAGACAACTCACCATACTCAACTATTTCAAATTCCATCTAAAGAACTACCAACTGAATTGCTAGAATTATTGCCATTATCAGACAATACCCTACGCATTATCTAGACCACTACACATCTTCACCTCTGTAACACTAATATTGTCTAGACCATAACTTTCTAACCTACAGATTAATTTTTCTTACTCTCCCTTTTCAACTACTTTCAAATACATCTTACACTTGTTCACACACTGTACCACTTCCTTCTTTAAACTTTATTAATTCTACTAAAACTCTCCCACTTCTAATTAACTCCTATGGAAATATGTGACTCAAGTGATTCAACTGACTTGTGACTGATGTAACTGTACATACTCTCCAATAATTTACTATACAAATATGTTCTAAAAACTCTCTCTCCATAATTCCATCCAAGTTTCAGAACACTATGTCTGGACAATTCCCATCAGTTTCTCCTCTCAGCCTGGTCAACATGAGCATACTGAGATAGTGTAGCAACTACCCCATGTTCACTGACAACTCTCTTCTCCTAGCACATAATTATTCTACTTGTGAGAAATGTATCTATATCAGTAATCTGGAATCCATGCTCTCTTACGTCACAGTCAGTACTTCTGACAAAGAAGAGAATGCCAGCACAAACACCACACCAACCACATCACAGAGCCAAGCACAGCACACATCCACCTATGCAGAGGTCCTCAATAAAAACTTACCTAAACAGCAGAGACCTCCAAAACATACTTACAAACATTCCACACACAACACCAAACACATCACAGACAGACAACACAGCAATGTCTTACAAACACAGCCCATAAGGCATAACAATAAACTCACACAGCCCATAAGGCACAAAAATAAACCAAATATACTAGTCAATGGTGACACAATTGTGAAATACACTGATGTCCCCCTCACCAGGCTTGACAAGGAGAAGATCATGGTTAATTGTCTGTCAGGTGCCAGAATCCACCACATCATGCATGCAATTAAGACTCTCCACAACAGGTACAAGTATGACTCTGTCATTTTTCTTTTTGGTGTGAATGACTTGAGATGTACCTCCCTGGACTAAATGAAGAGACACATGATTGAGCCCTCAGAGTATGTGCCCCAGGCAGGTATGACCCAAGCCCTAAGTAGAATCCTCCCTTCACCATGAGTGATACCACAATACCAACAAAAAAATTGACTTCAATAATTGGCTTAGTTTCTGGTGTTATTCCAAGGGGATCCAGTATCTGTCTGCCTGGGATGACATGGTTGACAGGCCTCGATACTTTGCCAGAGATGACCTCCACTTGTCATCCCTGGGATTTAGGATTCTGACCAAGGCTCTTGCCTCCCCCATTGTGCCTTTTTTAGGCAATGTCCCAAAGACAAATCTCCCAACATAAAAGACCTGCCAAAAAGCAAATTGAAGGTAATGCTGCTTAACGCCAGGAGCCTTAACCTGGTAATGCGCTCACTGGAGGGTCTCCTCTCACTGGAAGATACTGACATCTGTGCAGTCATGGAAACTTGGTTAAAGGTGCAGAGAGCACCCCTGCCTTACCAGGTTATACCTCATTCCACACATTCCGACCCCAAAATGAGGTTGGGAAGACTAAGGGTGATGGAGTTTCTATTTTCATTAAAGACAAGCACACCTCCAGACTGGTTTGCCAGCATGATGCACTAGAACTACTCCAGGTGCAACTGACAGTTGGCAAGTGACTCCATCAAGGTACCCCTAACACCCTGATCCTTGGTGACTTCAACTACCCCACCATAGATTGGGTGAACTATTCCTGTTCTAATGCACTGTCCCAATGATTCCTTCACTTCATCAATTCTAATGCACTAGACCAGCTTGTCTCATCCCCCACAAGGGCAGATAACATTCTAGACTTGGTTCTCACCAACATGGGTTACCCCTGCATCACCCTCCATAGTAAGTTCTTCGCTGGTGAGATCAGACCATTGGTCTGTCTCATTCAAAGTGTCTATCCCATCCAACCCTCCCCCTCCCAGCTGTAACCAGGCTAAAAAACTTCTCAAAAGCTGACTACTACCTTCCAAGGGAGGGTATCAGTAGCTTCACACCACCCCCACTCAGAGCATGCAGACAAATATGCTGATGGCTAAAATCTGCTCCTCGTGGAAACACACCCTATCTGGTGGACATCCTCTATCAACAGGCTTTACAACAAAAGGAAGAAACTGTTGTCCAAAGGTAAAAAAGCACAAATTCCCAATTGGAAAAACTCCCTCCTTAGCCTCAGCAAGCAAATTAGATCACTAGTGAAAACCTCCAAAGGCAATTATGAATCGAAACTAGCCTCTGAAACAAAGACTAACCATAAAGCCTTTTTCAGTTACATCAGAAACCTCCATGGCAAAGCCCACGTTTGTTCCAAATTAGTTCTTAATGGTACCACTTACACTGATCCTGTTGACTTAGCCAACCTGCTAGCAGATAGATTTGGTGCAAACTTCACCCCTCTGTCCCTCCCAAAGGCCCATTCTGCATCCCCAATACTTGTCCTGCACCTCACATCTCCATAGATCATCTCCATGGCCTCGCCATTGAGCAACCTATTCAACGAAATCCTAAGTACATGCTTCATTCCAGCAGAGTGGAGAACTGCCATTGTAATCCTTTTGCACAAAGGTGGTACCACTACTGACCCTGGAAACTATCTCTCCATTAGCTTGACAAGTCTGATCTGTAAGACCATGGAGCTTATTATTATGGACCTCATAAACAAGGACATAGGCACTCTCAAGCACTTGACCCCACCCAGTTCGGATTCGTCAAGGGCAGATCTTGCTTGTTGAACCTAGTTGACTTTTTTGAGACTGTCACCAAGGCACTAGATGAGGGAAAGCCAGTACATACAGCTTACCTTGACTTGGCCAAAGCTTCTGACACAATCCCCCACTTGGGCATCATTGAAAAGCTAACAGAACTTGATGTAAATCCCTATCTCAATAGTAAAAAAATCCAAAACGTGGAAATGTTGAGGTAAAATGCAGCATTTATTCCAAACAGGAAAAAAAATCACAAAGCTTTCGGGATCAACCCTTCATCAGATTATCACATCAAAGGCAACCCCCTAAGCACACAACCAGTGGTGAGACATCTGGGTACACAGGTTTTCAACAATCTCACATTCAACCATCATGTAACGGCAGTGGTCAGAAAAGCTTTTTACTTGGTTCATCTCATAAGTAAAGGGATTGCATCCAGAAAAAAAGGAGGTTATTACCTCTCTGTATTCCTCCCTCATTAGGCCAATAATTGAGTACAACACCCCGTTTGGTATGTACCTCTCCAAACACCTGCACTAACTGGAAAGGCCACAGAAATACCTCACAAAGTTAATCCATGGCCTCCAACACCTGTCCTATGTGGGCAGGCTCAAATCATTATCACTCTAGTTGGTATTGTACAGATTGTTCAGAGGTGATCTGTGTCTTGCCTACAAGGCAATCTCAGACCCTGCTCTACTAGAGATGGTCCATATTTGTAAGTCTAACTCCTCGCACATTACCCGATCGAAAGCTGTAACATTAACAAAACCTGCTGGAGAGACAGGTTTGTCTCCCAGAGACTTCCCTGTCTCTAGAACAGACTCCCCATACATGGCAAACAAAGAAAGTCGTTGACCCTCTTCAAGCGCAACCTTGATGAGTGGATGAAAAACCACAAATTTGTCCCAGGGGTTCCCCCTGTAGCCCTCATTGACAGGTGCTGATTGATGTTTCTTTTTTGGGGATAAACTCTTGACTAGGCTTGTAAGGGCCCCAGGGCCATTAGCCTTGTAATCTCCTATGATCCCATGATCCTATGATTACTTTACTGTATAGTACAAATATATGTAACTAATGCCTTGCTTTTAACTAGTAACACAAAGAAGCATTTTTATACATCGCAAAGTATTGTATGATTTCATATTGTACATTTCACCGAGCCACAGGCCTCAACTGAAAAGGTGCTTTCTGCCCAGTCAGAATTTTCCGGTAACAAATAATAATGAACAATACACAATAAATACAACATGGTAACAGGTGAAGTTTACAAATATTGCAATTTGCTGTAATGATCTCTATTGTATGGTTCATGCAACAGTCATGTACTTTTTGACCTATGTGTTTCATAATTTTGCAAGGTCAAATTAATAGTAAACATAAATACTAAAGAAGTGAATCCTCTCGGACTTGGAACTTATTGGTACTATAGCCCAGTTTAGGGACAAAGATGAAACTGTCAATTAACAAGATGTAACTATCAATTAACAAACATATTGCGATTCTTGCTTCTCATACAATAGCAAACTCAATACACTCCCTAACATGAAAACAAATACTGTTTACTGTGCAGAGATGGTAACAGGCATTACAGAATGCTAGCTGTTTCATCCCAATGTGCTGCCTATACCTCTCAACCCCTTAAGAGTAAGAAATCTGAACAAAAACATAAATAAAAGTGGGACAAGGGGCCACAAATAGGAACAATTTTTAAATATTGCTCTTACAAACTTAGAAAGTTGATAGAATAACAGGCTGGATATTAGCATGATTTTTTTCCTGAAGGGTATGAAGTCTGAAACTCAAATGTCCATCATTATTTTCTAACTTTAATCTTTAATGATTTGCCACTAATTTGCCAGAAAACCACAATTTTATGAAAAATGGACCTAAAATTTAAGGTACAAATTTGGACATTCTGCAAAAATCTGTACAGTTGAGAGGTACTGCTGTCCATATATTCTACTTTTAAAACTCGTGCTTCAAATGTGCAACAGTACAGAATATTTCAGGCGAATAATCATGGTATGTTGTATGTATTACTGCTGGAAGATGATAGACCTTTGTATGAACAAAATCGATATGCTTGCATTTCATTGGGTGTTCCACCTGCCGTGTCACTCTAGAATGGAAAAGAATTCCCACCTGGAAAATCCTGGTAAGAAAATCCCATCCTGAATTCCTCCCTGCGTTGACATCATTCCAAAAGGAGCGTGCTTGGATGACGTGAGACGCTGGGAGGGGGTAGCGATGTAGGGGTGTGACGTCATCAGTCTGGCAGCCCGTGCTCGAGCTCTGCTTGTCTGTGGCCAGTCAAGTGTGTTTTCGAATTCAGTTTAGCAATGGCGGAGGGAGAGCAGCTGGTGCCGTCTGCTAAGCGCTTCTGCTCTCGGAGCCAAGCAACACTCCACCGTGCTTCAACGGCTGGCTCCGGGCAGCCAACCCGCGTGTGTACGTTTAACCCGGAGTCTTTGCTTGACTGCGCGGCTAAGACAGTAGCCGAGAAATGGGCCTTCGAGCGGGTGGAAGAGCGCTTTGAGCGCATCCCGGAGCCCGTACAACGGCGTATCGTCTATTGGTCCTTCCCAAGAAACGAACGCGAGATATGCATGTACTCTTCTTTCCAGTACCGCGGAGATGAGAGCCCCACTGGACCGGTTCAATCCGCCTCAGGAGGGGGGAATGGCGGAACGGGTAGTGGAGGAGGTAGTTCGGGGCTGGGCAGCGGCGGGGCCAGCAGCAGTTCTGCCGCCGGGGATGGACTTCCCTTTCGTCGGGGGATTCGCCTTTTGGAAAGTGGTTGTGTGGAGAACGTTCTGCAAGTCGGTGAGTGAAGCCTATGGGCAATCTGTCACTGAGAGGCTGTTTGAGCAGAGAAATTGTAATGCACAGACGACCCCCCCCCCCCCATGATATGTTGGGGGCTGTTTACATCGAGCGAAGTTCAACTTCTTTATCCCGATTTCTGAGGACAGAGTTTTTTCGTCTCATAAAAAAAAAACTGTAACACATTTCTCTTCTTAAAAGCCTGTAACAATTTGATCAGTCTCAACTTTTAAGTTTGCATGGAACTAATGGGTGGGTGCGGTGCAGTGCAGATCCTGTTCTTATATAAAGTACAGTGAAGAGGCAGATTGAATGGGGAGAATACAGGGTGATATATTAAAATGCATGACGGAATGGTTTGTCTCTTTTGAAGGGGTGGCTGTACACAAATATAAACTTAAACGGTTATTTCCTTGAGTTTGTCTTGTTTTATTTGATGTGTCTTTAAATGTGCTCGCATTAGCAGCAGCAACTTTGCATAAACACTAGTGCCTGCTGTGCTCCTTAAGGACAGTTTATCCCAGCAGCGTTTGGCATTGATTTGTTTTATCTTGAATGGTTTTGATTAAAGTGGTCGGCTTGTATGTACGTGCGTATGTCTGCTTATTCTTGCGTTGCAGAAAAAAAACGAAATATGGGCATACTCATAACTTGGGTGTTTGAACTTGAAAAGGTTTCACATTTCTCTTTTGTGTATAGGAAAGTAGTCCCTGTGAACGTTGTCTGTTCTCTGTTTGTTGTATTTGGGTCTGCAGGCAGGTACTTGGCATGGCAGCTTGATTTTAGTACTTCCAAAACAAAAAATGTTGTCACTGAAATTCATCAAGATTGTATCGAGCATTCTAATAGCTAAAATAAATTTGTATTTTTAAGCTGTGTTTTTTTTTTTTTTTTTTTTTTTTTAGAGAAAAAGGGGCTATGTTTAAACACATTGTGTTTGTTTGATTATTCAGAATTATTGTAGTGCTACAGTTTAGGGGTGTGTGATGCTCTGTAAACGGAGGCTTAGTTGTTGGATGCTTTGTTTAAGATGCTCCGCTTGGAAGAGTTATAGCATGTGTATTGTATTTGTGTGGTGCAGTGACAGGACGGGAGAACGTTACTGCCTTTTGGCCCAAAGCTACCAGGATGTTCTGGAACACTTCGTTTTCTTCTGCACTCATCAAAAAAGAAACCAGAGCTATTTCTGTTGTTATTGTTTTTATGCGTAGCTACTAAGATGGGAATGCTGACATGTCTTTTAAATTATGTCTGTGTATTAGAGATCACCTAAAATAGTATTAATATTCATCTTGTAGTATAAGTGTGTTTTCTCATAAAAATATTGAACTGATATTTGTGATATTGTGTAATACATTTTGACATGTTCTATAATTCGTTTATGCCAGTGTAGCATGCTGTTTAGGATTTGTGTATGTGATTCTGTAACACTTGTTCATTGTTTCATAAGTTGTTCTTCATTTTCCAGAACTTAACGGTTGATACTTTGTTTCTTACTGCTTCTCAGAATGCATTCTGTCTGCAGTAAACTATAAGTACTGCATTTGAAATTTAGGGTCATATAGGTAGGTTTTCAATAAACTGCTATGTCAGATAGTGCAGTTGACTGCATTACTGGTGGCTTATGTTTGTATTGTACTGAATTAAAAACTGTATTTTCTGTGTAGTTTTATTGATAATGGGATCAGTGACTGGTACAGCATGAAGGGTGTTTTGTTTAGCATCAGTTGCAAAACAGGTGTGTGTGTGTGGTGTGTGTGTGAGAGAGAGTGTCTGTTACTAAGTATACATACAGTTAGCTACAAAATGTTGATTTAAATTCGTAAATTTAAAGGTCCTTAGTTTAGGGAAAATGAAATTGGTGGAACGTTTCTGTATTGTTTGGCCTGAAAGCGATGGTGACAGCTGTGGAATTTCATAGAATTTTCTGACCCATTTGCCTTATGTTGCCAGGCATGGCACGCATTTTCATTCTTGAGGCGTTTTCTCGAGAAAGTGCAAATATGCGGTAGTGCTTCTGGTGTTTGAAAATATATTTTTTTGTTTTTTAAGTTAAACCAGTGTTGTTTTGCAGTCAGTACTTAATGTCTAGCTGTGTATGTATTTATATTTCGTTTATTAATGGTTGGTGTCTAGTCATGTATTTGTGTTTTGATAATTTAGTTGTTCCTAATATAAACCTGATAAAAAAAATATGCTTAAGAAATGTATTGCACAGAAGTGATATAATTAGATATAAAAAGAAAATCAAAACTTTAGTCTGCAGAGTTTCTGTGAAAACATGTTTTATGATGCATTTGTGCACACCCTTAACACTTGACTGCATGCTTCTAACTTGTTAAACAGTAATCTATACAGTTTCTAGAACTATAATTTTTTTTTTTTTTTGTTCGGTGAGTTTAATTTTATACGTTGTAAACAGTTATATGTATTTATTTTATTGTGATTTACCTTGGGGATTGGTAATGTAATTGTTATGATTTTAGAATGGTTTTACTTGGCTTACTCCAGAGAATGTGGGTAATCATTATGAATCATCCCTGGATTAAGGTGCATATTTCTGTCTTTCTGTGGTACATTTATCAAGAGTTCATGTTTCTAAAATTAGATGTTGACTCCTAATCAAACGAATCCTGAAAAAAAAAAAAAAAAAAAAAATTTGCCGGGATTCAAGACCCCACATCTGGTATTTTATATGTTTACTCTGAAATCACCCTTTAATGTACTGTGCCGTAATCCCAGAAAACAGCACTTTGCATATGAGCACCCCTAAAATGCAACACAAAGATCTCAACACCTTTCAACGATGCAGCTGCACTATGTTAAAGGGGAAAAATACAATGAAACTGATCATAATTCTACAATATGTGGTATCTGTCATTTCATGCAGTATGTGTCATTTGACACACTGCGAGTAACCACGTGCATGTTTTTTAAAGGGTTGTACTTCTCTACTTTATATTCTTAATTCCTTCCTCCAGTGCTCCAATTTATATCTACCTTTTCTCTTCTACAAGTCTATAGTCATCATGAATCATTTATGATGTGAAACCTTATAACTGTCATAATTTTTACTTGTTAATGCTTGTTTTGCAACATATAATTTGAAGACATCAATTTTATATGTTACCGTACTATTTTCTTTTGTCTGGAGCTTTTCTTCTTGGGACTCTGCTGAAAAGAGGTCCTTACCTAATTATCCCAGTTAAAAGGAATTAATAAAGTAATTAACTTCATGTTTCCTTAGATTGCTGTGTGCAATTTGCATTGTAGAGAAGCATATTTAGTCTGTGTATGCTCTTTTTGTAGTGTGCAACAAAACGCCTCTAAATATAGTAGTGACACAGTGTATACATTTTCAGATATGATTGATTAGAAAACCATTGGGAAAGATCCGAGTCAAAACATCTGTGATGGATTTTGCTGAACTGTATATCGTGTGTATATGTGTGTGTATGTGTGTGATATATGTATATATATGTATGTGTGTATGTATATATATATATGTGTGTGTATATGTATGTATCTGTGTGTGTGTATGTGTATGTGTGTGTATATGTATATGTATATATATATATATATATATATATATATATATATATATATATATATATATATATATATATATATATATATATAATGATGTGTGTACGTAGCGTGTAAATAATGCAGAACAAAGAGTAGTATCCTGGATCTTTGTTTACAGAAGATGAGACACCCCTGAAGTAATTTTTTTGAGAGAACAGTTTGATAAAGTGGACTTGTAAGATGTTGTTTATACATGTGTGCACAAAATGTTTGGGTGAAGATACAGAGCCTCTCACTTTTTGTAGACTGTCTGGGGGTGGAGGGTTGGGGTGTTTGTTTACAGTTGCTTGGATATTATAACTCTTCCCAGATACTTCAAGATTCTGAATTTCAGCTCCTGATATTGTCATATTTGGTAAAGGCCGTCACTGCATCATTGCCAAGTATGGATCCCATTTAGCTTGATGACCGCGGTAAGCAAGATATCTTCATAAGTTGAATTTTTTTATCCGTTTTTAATGACTTCAGTTGTTTGTCCAACAGTGGAGTGTTACAGAAGTAGTAATAAATGTCAATTTGGAGAGTTTAATTCCTTGATTGTCTAAGTTCTCAGGAGAGTTTCAAAAATGCTTTGTATCCCCTTGACCTAGTCCTAAAAGCCACAGTTATTCTTGATTTTTACAAATATGTTGACCTCTCTGGCAAAATTAGATGGGGAATTTCAGGGGCTAAGCCCTGTGGTGGAATGCTGATACAACTTTTTTTTTTTTTGACAAAAAATCATCATTAGGAGCATAAGCAGGTCTACTGGGATTTTGGTGCTTTGTCACATGCTAATAATGTATTGCATCCAGTGAGTTAAGTGCAACAATGCATCTAGCATTAGTTCATTCTTACTTATTTGTGCCTTTGTTTCAATAGAAATGTAATGTTCCAAATAAATGTTTCCCTTTTTGAGTTATCACTGTAGGGATATTCCGTATACTTTTAAATGGATATGTTTGTGTGCGCAGCATGTGCCCATTAAAGTCTATGGAGTCATCTCATGTTTTCCCTGAGATAATGTAACTGATGTCGCATTTTAATTTTCAGTGGCATAAATAGAGGAAAATTAAGTCTTAAGAGGGATAGTTCAACGTGAAGTCTGGACTGAAAATGTTAGCCTATGGGCCAGAAAACCTAATTGGGACACCATGTATGATTCTGAAGTCATAGTAAGTGTCGTGGCCGACAAATTTACTCACATTTTCCTGTTGCTTGAATCTTTTAATACTTCCCCCTCATTATGACTGAGGACCAGATCCTAGAAAGTATCACCAAAATTTAAAATGTGTGCCAAGGGCCCAGACAATAATGGCATGACTTGTTGGCACAAAGTAGGTTATTTTTGAACCCCCTCCTTAAGCACTCTGATCTTAGCCTGTCTGCATTGTATATGCAGTAGAGGTGCCCCTTCATAGGGGCAGAGTGGTAACTGATCCTGGGAATTGTTGTCGTAGTAGTCCTGCTAGTATGAAATTGTGGAGTGATCTTGGTCTCGCTGACGGTGATACTCTGTCCTGCTTGGTACTGCTTTGCTAGGGTATCATCAGCCTTCTAGAATCAGGTCTGTATTGTAGCAGCTTCTAGTAAGAGTAGAATCTTCCTTGTGAGTGTTACTTTGAGAATGGGATCCCTGTAAAAGTATTAATTTGTTTTTGATTGGCCAGCTTTTGTAGGGACATGACCCTTGTAGACATTTAAATAAAAATGGGTTTGATCAATTTGGTGAGTAGCAAGAAGTAGTGTAAATTATGTTTAGTAGTGCAAGACTAGTCCACAGCAACCTCTACATCCTTGCAGTGCATACTGTTTCTTTGTCCGAGTTAGTGTTGTGATGATGCCCAATTCTTTGGATCCATGCTTTTAAGATACTATAAGAAGGCCCTTTCTAAGTACCTCTTCAAGGAAGTTGATTGTAATTTTTTTTAAAGGGATAATGGATAAGATCTTTAAAAGGCTTGCAATTCTAAAAAATGCTTACTGAATCTCGGCTGTTTTCATATGGTATTTAACTCTTATGTTTTTCTGATGGTCTGTGTGCTTTTATTTTGAGTTTTTTTCTTGAAAAAAATTCAGTTTTAAATCTTAATTTCTGGTAGCTAAACTGTATTGCAACCCATGTAAACTGATAAAATGTAAACTTGCTAATTTATTAGAAATGTACATAAACTATAACATTCATGTACATAAACTATATAACATTCTACTTTGTATAAAATATATAATGTAAATGAACTGTCTAAACTTTCAGCGTTTTGAGGCTTGGTATAATGGTTAAGGTCTTTGTCTTCTGGCACAAGGTAGTAGTGTGTGTTTGATTCTCGTCTAAAAGGAAAACTGGCCAGGCTTGTAATGGTCCATAAGGGCAGCTGGCCTAGTACTTGCCCATGAACCTATAAAGAGCATATAAATATATAATATTTAAACACAGACTAGCATTAACTTTGAAAGTCTCAGGGGTATTATCTTTGTAACAGGCAAACAGTATATATTCCCTAACTAATGTGACCCCCCCCCCCCCACACACACACACACAAGCACATAACTTTTTAAACACCCCCTAACTAACATACTCCTCAAATTTAGGTGCACTTGATACAAGGGGCACAATTTTATATTGGGTTGTGCAGGTAGGCTTATAAAGGCCCTGGTGGTCATAGCCTAGTATATACCTATGGACCTAAATAATCCTAAGAATTTGTGATATATTTGCAGTGTAAAACGTAAGTTTACTTGCATTGTTTATTGTCCCTGAACCTGTTTCACAACTGATGGAAGGTGTCTGGACCAGTCCATCTACCTTGCTTTTATTAATAAAACATCCATTTTAGTTTTGTTTGTCACAGCAGAACTCCGGTCCGCTAATGATTGGCAGTAGAGTTTTACATGCTGGCTTGCCGGGCCTAACGCACAACCTTCAACGAAGGAACGCCCATTCACGCATGTCGCCACACAGAAGAAGCTCTAACTGAGAATTGAATGGACAACGTCTAACTGTGAGGTGACAACGCTACCGCAGCACCACCACCGCAGTATATAATAAAACATCCATTTTAGTACTAAAGATTATTTTGCAAATTTGTATTTGCTGCTTTACTATGTTCTGATTTAAACTCGTCTACAATTTAAGCGACTGCACTCATTAGCTTGTTTTTATGGGTAGTCTATATTTTTTCTCATGCATTATGGATTTGGTTGCACTTATTTCCATATATTTTTGTACCTAGTGTACGTAATAGAAATGTGTGTGGCTCATTTCTACAAAGCAAAGTACTTTTATAAGTTGTTTAAAGTACACTTTTGTATCTTTTAAGTTTGTTTGTGGTAGCATTTCACTCTGGATTCTTTTACTGTGCGTTTACATTAGGTGGACTGGGATTATTCATTTTAGTAGCAGTAGGTGTTTACCTCATTTAACAGAGTTGGGAAGCACACACCAGGACTAATAAGTGTAGTTGTTTTTATTGGCCGGGGGGGCTCATTTGTTAGTTTTTTTGTATTCCCAGTGCTGGTATAAATTTGGCTCATTTGTGCCAGTACCCTGTGCAGACACAAACATCTGCAAACCTTGGCTATTTTCATTATACTGTGAAAGTTTACCGTGTTGGTCGGCTTGTTATAGTACTCAGGGCTCTTACTGCACAGAGGCATCTAGTCTGGCGCTAGGCAGCATAGCTGGTTAGGTTAGCTGCAGATTGCCATAGGATCATAGATTAGTACTAGGCTAATTGCCCTTGCAAGCCATTTTAAGCCTAGCCAATTATCCCTTGTGAGACTCAAACCCTACACCTTGTGTTTGTAAGGCAAACACCTCAACCATTAAGCCACCCTCCTAACCCCTTCATCTGGTTACAAACACCTTCCACTGCTATCCTTCCTAGTGCACATTAGGACCTGTAACCATGGATGGGCACTTTCTGGCTATCTCTGCATCCAGCATGGTTGACATAGGTTTCCTGAGGCAATGTAACAATTGCCTTATGTATGCTGACAATCATTTAATTGTTGAACAGACAAACACAGTATGTGATAGATGTAGTTACACATTGACGCTGGAGGCTAGACTGTTGCATACAGGTACAAAAAGCAACAAACAAGTTGTCAGTGACTCGCATACCTGCAAAGGACCACACACACATACCCACATATGCGGATGTGCCTCAAAGGCCACATCTCATTGCGTATCTCTCAACTACCAAGCCCATAAGGCAAAACACTCCACAACCCAAATTCTGGTCATAGGAAACTCCATTGTGAGAGGCACACCCTTTTACCAGGCTGGATAAGGGGAAGGTTACAGTTAGTTGCCTGTCAGGGGCCAGAATTTGCCAGATCATGCAAGCACTCGGATCACTTACCCCTAAGTACCAGTATGACTTGGTCATAGACCGTGTGGGCATGAATGACCTGAGACATCTCTCCTTGTACTATATGAAGAGAGACATGATTGAGCTCTCAGGATATGTGTCGCAAGTAGATGTGAGCCTAGTATTGAGCAGCATTCTACTTTCTCCAAGGATGATGCCACAATACCAGCAGAAAATTATAGACTTCATCATTTGGCTTAGCTTCTGGTGTCATTCAAAGGGGTTCAGTACTTTTCGTCCTGGGAGAAGATGGTTGATGGGCCACGCTGTTTTGTTTGGGATGTTTTTCAGCTGTCACTTCTTCTAGGCTTTTGGGTATTGGCCAAAACGTTATCCACCCCTATAGTGCTTTTTTTTTTTTTAAGAATTCTAGGCAAAGTTTCCAGTGTAACAAAAGCTACACAGGACAAGCTAAAGGTGTTACTGCTCAATGCTAGGAGTCTCAACAAGAAACTCCCTGGAAGCTCTGCTGACGTCTCTGCAGTTACTGAAACATGGTTCAAAACCATGGAAAGCACTTTGTTATTGCATGGTTGCAATGTCTTATTCTTGCTACTCACGGAACATGAAAGAGCAAAAGGTGGAAGTGTATCCATCTACATAAAGGATACGTGCACTTCACCTCAAGGCTGGTCAAGGAATGTAATATGCTTGCTAGCTACAGGTCCCCCACCATGATCCAAGAAAACCATACCTCATACCTGAAGTTACTATCATCACTCACCACCCAGCCCAGTACCACACTCATGGCTGATTTTAATTGGGAGGCCTATATCACCACTAACATGCAGGCACAAAGATTTCTTGACTTTGTAAATTCATATGCCCTGTAGCAGCTTGTCTGCACTTCATTAGGGGAACAAATGTATTAGGTATGGTACTCGCAAATATGGGAGAGTGCTGCACCTCCCTAGTGAGATGATTGTAAGATCAGATTACAAAGCAGTCTCCCTTGAAGTAAAGGTGAAACTAGCCCCCCCCCCACATAACCCCCCAAATTTTAAGAACTTTAAAGTAAATTACCCCTTTATTAAGGGATGGCATACCTAGTTTCTAAGCTCCCCCAAATCCAGAAGTCACAGAAACCTATGTCGAGGCGTACACAAAAGCCCTGTACAGCAATATAAACAACTACAGTCATGTAAACAGCTGCATAGAAATGACGGTGCCAGACTGAAATAAACTCTGGTCAAACTGCAAAAATAAGTTACCCTAGTGGACATCTGGTAGTAATTAGATTTTCTTGTTTGGTTTACAACCTATCGACGTAAGAGGGAATGCGCACACCTTCGCAAAAAGTCTAAACAACTGAATTAGGGAGCTAGTCATATGTCTGAAAGCAGACATGGAAGTAAAAATAGTCTCCAAAGCTAAGGCTATAACCATAAGGCATTTTTAAGTTATGTCCACAATCATAAAGGCAACACCCACTGATGTACAGAATTAGTTGTAGATGGCATCACCTGGACTCAGCTGGAAGATGACAAATCTGATGGCCGACAAAGGGGGATAATCTGTTGACCCGGGAAATTACAGACACTTAAGTTTGACTAGTCTTATGTAAGGCTGTGGAAAGAATAATCGTGGGCCTAATAAATAATGACAGGAAACCAACACTGGACCCAAACCAGTTCGGCTTTGTCAAGGGTAGGTCATGCCTACTGAATCTGGTGGATTTCTTTGAGAAAGTTAGTAAGGCCATGGACGTGGGTAAAACAGAACATGCAGCCTACCTTGGTCTGGCCCACAATTAAGTATTGTACTCACAACATTGGGCATAATTCCCCAAGTCACCATGTGGATAGCCAACTGGCTCATGGAAAGGACATACGGTTAATGTGGGTGAGTCCAGGTCCAGCAAGAGGTCATTTGCTAGTGGTGTGCCACAGGGTTGAGTGTTGGGACCATTGCTATTCAGAATGTACATCTCTGAAGTTAAGACTAATGTGGAAGGCCTCTGGCTGTATGTTTGCCAAAATCCCAATCCCTCTGCACCACACGCTCCGGAGACCTCAACCTCATTACCACAATCAACAGAACATGCTGGAGGGACAAGTTCATAACCCAGAGACTACCCATGCTCTGGAGCAGACTTCCCATACATGTCAAGCAGCGCACCTCATTAGCCCTCTTCAGGAGAAATCTTAATGAGTGTATGGGAAATAGAAAGTTCACCCCGGGGATCACTCCAGTGGCTCTACTTGCTAGAGGCACTGGGAACTAACATCGGGCGGCACAATGCCAGGGTACCTCTATGGGCTAGGCGTGTAAAGACCCCAGGGCCATTAGCCTAGTACCACCTATGAATGCAAGCTGGGGAAAGCACTGAATTCCCCAGTGATGTAGGTATCATTTAGGAGGGTCTAGATTAGACATATGATTGGTGCCAGAGCCATGGCCTAAGAATAATTGCGAAAACATGCATTATCACTTCCTTTGGAAGTCAAATCCCCTCCAGATTACAATATCAACAGCACACCCCTAACAGTAGATTTAGAAGTGAGGGGTCTAGGTACACAGGTAGTAGCCTGAACTTTTACAGCCGTGTATCCACAGTAGTGAGGGAGACTTTTTTTTAATGTGACACAACTTATAAGTACTTGACTAGGCACTTACAGCAGCTGGAATGTCCTCAGAGGTTCCTCACAAAGAAAATACAGGGTGTAAATGTCTTATCCAGATAAACTATAAGCCCCATCTCTTTACTCTGTCTCATACTGACTATTGAAGTGAACTATGTCTGACCTACAAGGCACACTCAAATCCAGCCGTGATGGAGCTGCTACACATCTGCAAGTCGAACAGCATGAGGGTCACCCGATCTATGTATCTGCACTTAGCAACTCAAACATGCTGGAGAGACAAATGTGCGTATCCATGATTGCCCCCCCCACCTTTTTTTTTTTTTTTTTTGGGAACAGTTTTCCTGTTCACATTATGCAGAGCCCTCCCTCCTCCCTTCAAACACAATTTAGATCAGTGGATGGGGAGTCAAAAATTCACAGTTGGGGTAGTACCTATGTTCCTTATGGACATGGGGCAATGTGTCAGATACTCAATGCATAGGCACAAAACCATGCCATCCTCTTGCCCCTAGAGGCCATATATTGGGGAAAATCGGGTTATATTGGTTAGACTTGTAAAGGCTCTTAAGTTGTAAGTCTAGTAATCTCCTATGAACCTAGTATAGTAATGCTAGAAGTTGAGCAGTCATTGTTTGATATGGACTGCTGTGTGGCAAGTACAGCTTGATTTGGTCTGGTGGAATTTTTTGTTTGGCTCCAAAGGTGAATTTTTGTTTGGCTCCAAAGGTGAAGAGGGGGGCTTGTAGTTGCTGTAGGTAGTTGGGGATGGCTTTCCAAATTTTAGAAGCAAGAACTGAGAGAGTGGATGGTGCAAGGTAGCCCGGTTCGTGAGGGTTGACGTTTGGGGAGAGTGCTTGGAAGAAGTCTCTGAAGTTGTGTCTGCTTAGTTTAAAGTTTGGTAGCTAGCAGTGAAAAAAGTCTTGAAGATGAGAGGAGCCTAATAACAGGTCTGCTCTGTGGTGAACTGTGAGTCATTTTGGATTTTTGGGGGTAAGGCAGTGGTGCTGATTAGAGGGTGAGGGATCTACTTCAGTAGATTGAAATGTTAAAATACCAAGACGAAAATCGCGGATGTTTATAATACTGAAACTTTAAAACATTAACTTTCATAATTTTGAAAACCATCACGTTAAATATTTAATTTGTAGTGATTTTTAAAGCAAAAAATGCAGGTTTGTCAAGAGATACTCATTCTCTGCTTGTTGATGATGTGATAGCTTCCACTTCTCTTAATTTTGTTGCAAGCCTACCAAATAGATTATCTAGCTTTAAAGCCTTCCTAACATTAGATAATATTGATCTAAATTTTATTTAAAAACTGGAAAATTCCTTGAGAAAAGAGTTTGATTCGACAAGCGATAATGCAGTTTTAGTACTCTGTACGTAAAAATCTACTGCCAATCATTAGTGGACCGGAATTCTGCTGTGGCGACCCCTAACCGGGAAAAGCCGAAAGACACAACAGCAGCTACTGTGAACGTTAGAATTTCTGAAAGTTGTAGCAGCACATGTGAAGAATGTGTAATACACTTCCTGTTATAAGAGTTTAATTTAAGCTGCACTAAAGAACATCATTAATAAAATGAAGTAAAGAAAAAGTATTTGTATCGTGGAATAAAAAGTTTATTTTGTTTTGAATGCTTCACTGGACAGAAGCTGCGGTGGTGCAGTGGTAGTGTTCTCACCTCACAGCAAGAGGTTCTCCGGTTCGATTCTTGGCTGGAGCGCCTTCTGTGTGGAGTCTGCATGTCCTCCCCGCATTCGAAAGATGTGTGGATGGGCGTGCCTTCGTTCAAGGCTGGGTGTCGGGCTGGCATCTTGGCACCGTAAAAATCAACTGCCAATCATTAGTAGGCTGCAGTTCCGCTGTGGCAACCCCCAACCGGGAAAAGCTGAAAGAAAACAAACTGGTGTCGGCAGAGGTGCGCAACATCTGCAGTTGTATTTTCAATGTTATAGAAGTCTGTCTTTTAAAGTTTCAATATTATAAACATTCGCAATTTTTCATCTTGGTATTTTAAATTTTGGGATTTTAGCATTTTAATCTACTGAAGTAGATCCAGGGTGAGTTAGTGATGGAGTGACACATTTTATTTTAGATAGTCTGCAGTGTGGAGGAGTTTTTCTTGGATGCTAAGGGACTAACCAGAACAGCCACATGAAGCTGAGACAGAAGGACTCCTTTGCCTATTGCTGCCCTGGCTGGTTTGTGTAAGTAGAGTGAAATGTTCCTATTTCAGAAGAGAAGTGAGGAAAAAAGGGAGAGAGAGAATGAAAGTTAACTACATGGATATTGAATGTTGGTGATTGGTCTTCCCACAAACCGAGGTATTTGAAGAAGAAATTGGTTGTTTCTGTTGGTGTGCCACCACGGGTGGTGATAATTGAGTGACTTTGGTAAGTTTTTTTGGTGGTGCTAAATGGCATGCTTTTTGTTTTTGTAGGATCAAGAGTCAGTTTGTGGTTAATGAGCCAGGAACTGAGAAGATAAGGTCTTTTTTTGTTGTTTCAAGTTGTAGAGTGGTTGCTGGATAATGTAGAGTAGGAAGGTCATTGGGTGGTTTGTTAATGAAATCGAGAAAAGGAGCTGGGGTAGAACCATGGGTACTCCCATTGAAAGAGGTGGTGGCTGAAAGGAAGCACCTGTTTTAACTGTGAAGAATCTGTTTAACAAGAAGTCTTGGAACACGAGAGAGAGAGGAGTTGGTACCAGGTGGATAAGGTATAAGGCTTTTGTGAGGTCAGTGAATATTACTTCTGTCAAGTTAGATTTCTTCATGTTGAGGACAATGTCGGGCACCAAAGTGCCTATATTGTACTATGACCTGTTCAGAATCCATGCTGTTTAGGCTAAGGGGATGGTATTGTTGAGTATAGAATGTAATTGACTGTAGTTTGAGAGTTGAATGTAGATTTTTTTCCTAGCATCTTGTCAAGAGTGAGTAGAGTGGAAATAAGACAAGGGCAGGGGAGTAATAAATGCTGTTTTCTAGATGTTTGGCATTATATTTTGAATCTGGCAAAGGTTAAGGATGTGATGAACAGGGTGGGAAAGATTCAGTTTGAACCTGGGGGAAAGCCTGTGGGGCATGTCTTCAGATAGGTTCGAATAGATTGATTTGTTTATGCAAGATTTTTCTACACTAGAGGGGTGCGTAAAAGCAGGGAATTCTGAAAGAAACGAGAGTGGTGTGGAGGTGCTGCTGACGGATTGTGGGGGCTGGCTAAATTCTTTTACAAAGTGAGGGCAAGTTAGTGGTCTGTGAATAGTTTGGATTAGTTTACAGAGACATGACTTTAAAGCAGGGAAAGCACTCCCTTTAGCATCTCTCATGTCTTCAGACATGCTGGCAGTTGTGAGGGTATATCAGTATTTGTCAAGATACCATCATTTCACAACTTTATTCATTTGGACCCTGCATTTGAACTAGTAGATGTCTGACTCATCTAAACAAGATTAATTACTATTTTATAGCTACTTGTAGAACGCCTTCTCTGTCCCCTATTGACCACAATAGCTTCTGTAATACTTTAGCTAATATCCCCATTAATTTCACCACCTTTATATTGGTGGACTTCAGCTGTCTGCCAGTCGTCTGGCTGACCTACACTGCCCCTGGTCAAGGGCTTTTGTGATATAGTAAATGTTAACTTTCTTGCCCAGGAAGTTTAACTATCCTGTTAAGGGCCCTGATAGCATTATTCTTGTCCTTGCAAGTTTGGACCTTTCTTGCATGTCTGTGTTGCCTCTTCTTGTTAAGTCAGACCATAAGTCAGTGATCTTTTCCTTTTAAAATTTGGTGCTGCTTACCCTGCACCTGTTTCAAGAACAAATCAGTGTACAACAAAACTCGTAACTGTGTTAAATGCCGATCAGTCTCACGTGAGTAAAAAAAGTGTTAAATGTGCATGAAAACAGAATTCATTTGAGCACTTTTATTTAATTGTAAACTTAATCAGAATGTGGTTAGAGTTTTTATTTGATCTAGATAAATTCTGCTGTCATTGTTGAAACTACCCCAATGGCTCTAATTTCTACTCCCACTTGTACTGATAACAGTCTCCTGTCTGCATGAGATATATAATGGGGACATTTTTAAGCAATCCCTTGTGATGGAAGTACTTATATAAGGTTATGGTGTCGTGATTCCATCCAATGGGGTGGGGGTGCAATAGGGAGCATGCAGTTTATTGCCCCGTCTCTGTAGAAGTTCAGCCAAATCCACCACCCTTTCCCTTCAGACAATGCCCCCTCACTTCGAGGTCCTAGCTTCCATTAGGAATCCTGTCAGGGAGCACCTATGTAACCCCTCCCCACAGAGTTTGATTTTTCCACCTCAGTTTCCTTGTCAAATGACTCTGAGCAAGTTATTTAACCAGGCTGCACTTGCATCCTAAGATTGGAAAAGTTCCATGTGGATTGCTGTCCCAGTTAATAAAAAATATCATACAAAGCAAAAACAAAATCTTTAGTAGACCAGGCTGTAAAACTAAAATCATAACAGAACTCTTCTTCTTCTTCTTCCTCCTCCTTTTCCCGGTTAGGCGCACACACGCTCTCACACCTAGGGCCAATTTAGAGTGTGCAGTCCACCTACTGTATGTCTTTGGGATGTGGGAGGAAACCGGCGCACCCAGAGGAAACCCACTTGACCACAGGCGGACATGCAGACTCTGCACAGAAGGCACCCCAGCCAAGAATCGAACCAGAGAACCTCTTGCTGTGAGGCGACAACGCTAACTGCTGCACCACCATGGCCGCCCCTCTTCCTACACTTTTTAAAATGTAAAAATAACCACACTCCTTCGATACCTCACAAAGGACCACTTCCAAAAAGCAAAAAAAGTCAGCTGGCTTTACCATAAAGGGATAGTCCTCCAATGATTAAAAATACTTGTACTACTTGTAACTAATCTTTTTTTTTTAAATACTCTGGAGTTGTAAAAAACCCACAGAAACTGCTTAAGGCCTTGTTCATTTGAACTTTGAAGTTAGTAAAGTTCATAAAGGTTGATGAAAGATGAGCTGCTATAACATTTGAAAAAGCAGACATAAGTTGGTAAATGGAGTAAGTGTTGGTGTGTGTGTCTCTATAGATATCAATATATCTATATCAAAAATGTCTCTGGTGCCATTGCCTGTGCTTGCAAGCAGCATTTGTGGTTTGGTTCTTTGCTGACCACATGACGTGATGAATCTTGTGTAGCTGAAGTAGGTGTTTTGTGCTGCTGTTCTTTATCTGTTTTGTTATGCTTTATGGCATCAACCAGTCAAGATTAGCAGAGGAACATGTCTGTGCCATCTGAATAGGGCTATGGAAACGTGGTCCATAGTTTCTCCTCAGTCCTAAAAAGTGCATCATAATATCTTACAGAAAGACTGCCAAGGCAGCAAACTACTGAGTTGATGGTACACCCCTAAGAGCAGACTCTGCACTCAGGGATTTGGGAACGCATATAGACAGCAGTTTGACATTTGACCATAATGTGTCTACTGTAGTGAGAAAATTATTCTGTGCTACACAAGTTATAAACAGGGTTATGCATCTCTGTTCAAGTATGTCATTGTTCTGATGTAATGTGCTCTCATAAGACCAGTCATTGAGTGTAATGCTTCATTTGATGTGTAACTGGTCAGCCATATGCAGTGTCTTGAGTGTCGTCAGATTCATCACAAAGAATATATAGTGTGGAAAACAAGTCCTGTGCAGGCTACTTCAAAGCCTTGTCCTTATATTCGGTCTCTTACAGGCCACTGAGAGGTGAGCTGTGCCTGGTCTACAGGGCATCCTGAAATCTAGCACTAATGAACCTGTTGCATATCTGTAAAAACAGCATCAGAAGCATCCAATCCAGGGACTTTTGCCTGTAACATAAATGTGATATGCTGGAGGGACGTAAATGCATCTCGGAGGCTCTCCTTTCTGTGGAACAGGTTTTCCATCCATGTGAAGGAGAATTCATCCCTGGGCTTATTCAAATGAAATTTGGTTCAGTGAATGGGGAAATGTAAATAATCCCTGGTCTGGCCCTTGTGTCTCCACTGGAGAGAAGAGGCTTGTACATGCTTGTCTATGCATGTCTGTGTGTGTATGCATACATACTGCTGCATTAGCCTAAGCTGTTTGGGTTATATCCTCCCAAGGATAACACACAAAAAAAAAAAACTTTTCAAGGCTTGAGGGCACCTTCTACATGCTGTAACTGCCAGGAGCTTAAGCAGAACTCCATAAAAACAAAAGGGCATTGTTCCAAAAAGCTTCAAAGCTTTCTTGTCGCCAAGTGCACTCCTCCTGTGGACTTCATGGTACTGACTGTCTGATAGTGTTCCTTAAAGGCTGGGCAGATAAGTTCCTTTCAGTGAAAAACTTTCCGGAATATTTTTCTGAATGTGTTTAACTATGAAGTATTATATATTGGTTGGTTTTCTCAGGTGAGAATGCTTGTTTAAAAAAAAAAGTGTAAATGCTTTTTGACTAAACTTTTTCTATTTTGCTATGCTGAACAATTCTGTTTGGGGCAGGGTATTGTAGATTTGAGTACTGTCTTTAAGATTTTCTTTCCTCAAAATATGTTTTGGCAGGGTATTGTAGATTTGAGTACTGTCTTTAAGATTTTCTTTCCTCAAAATATGTTTTGGATGGTCACTTATTTTACCGAGTTGGGCAGACTGTGCTGCCTGCCCTGCTCATATTCTTTTCAGCCAAACTATAGAGTAGATATGTTTCCCTGGCTGTTCTTCCCCATCTGTAAGAAATTAATTTCTTGGAGGTCTTGTATCTGGCTAGCTCTGTAACCCCCTCTGCCACTGATGGGTGACTGCTGTGGACAGGCTGGTTTCCTCGGGCCACTTGTAGTATCCTTGTCACTCTGGTGTAGCGAATAGGGCCACAAAGGATCTGGGGTTAATTATGTTCTCTGTGGCTGTTTGTTGGCCCTTACTCAGATAAAAGAGAGCCACTGTTAGTCTTGGGGGGGGGGGGGAGTTGCTGATAAAGGTTTACCTCAGAGCCAAACTGGTGCTTGTTTCTTGTGGTAGCACCCCTGCCATGGGCAAGTCTTTTTCTAGAGAGCTTCCAAAAAACACAAAACCAGTGAGGTATATATGACTTCTCCTGAACAGAGACAAATTGCTGGGATTACTAAAGGCATTGTTTGCAGCCTTAAATGTTTTGTTTCTCCACTGACCATTAGTAGGAGTGAAAAGGTTGTCCCTGTATTCCGGCAGGGACTGGAAGAGAGTTTTGTTCTTAAGCATTTCTATTTAAGATGAAGGTCCTATTTTTAAGGAAAGTATTTTTAAATTTCTCTCCAGTATAGTTTTTTTTTTTTCTGAAATTATAGCAAGTGAAAGATTTATTTAAATCCCTGTCTTCCAGCAGACGTTTTATGACTTGTTACAGGTGGATTTTTCTCAGCTTGCATCTTTTCATCCTGTTTATCAGCTCTAGGAATTTTTTTTTTAACAGCTTGTTTGTTGTATGCCCAGCAGTCAACCACATGCCCCTGAAAAGTCTGTTCTGTGTAGAACCTCGTACATCTGAATAACCCCTTTTCTTATCCTACGTCAGATTTTGCAGTTACCTTATCAAAGCTGCCTACTCTTGAATGCTGCCAAACTTTCCATTTCAGGATGGGAAAGTGATAGAGTTGGGACTAATTTTTTTCTTCTGCTGTCTTATCCGTACAAGAGACTGACTTTTCCTGATCCATATACAATAAAGACATTTTACTAGTTTGTTTTGGGAACATGGGAAAGTTAACTGTTAACATTCCTGCCTTAGAGGTGAAAAATTTAACTGTTTTCTGTGAATGTTTCTTAGTGTACAAACACACTTTAAATTGCTTTTATGATTCTGTTAATTCTGCACCCAGCCTGCAGCTTTTCTGCTTTAGTTGTGAAGAATTCTGCTTTGTTACATTTGCAAACTTTTCCAAAAATTGTTTTATTTGGTTGTGCTGCTGCTGTAGTCAAACACGTATTCATAGAAAGATACTTATTTAAGGAGGATTCTCCATATCCTTAAACTTTCTGTCTTAAAATTTGTGTACAAAAAAGGATGGAAGAGGAAAGGGGAAGCCTCCCACTGCCAGGGGCATTCCATAAAGCGTGTATAGCTGCTTGTACCTTCTAGCCCTTGTAATCTGTCCCACAGTCTGTGTCTTCGTCATCCACAATGGCATCAAGGTTTCTCAGACAGGTTCTGAGAATATTCCAGATAAAGGCAGATGGCAGTGAGGATCCCTCCTCCTCCTGTACACCAAACCTTCTTTCTTCCAACTTCTGGAGCTGATGTCCTCTCAGTACGTCTGAGAGGCAAAGGTTTTTATTTAGAAATCTTCTGTTGCCAATGAAAGAAGCAACTTTGACAACAGTCCAAGACCTTCCTTTGCTACTTGTGTTGCCATTCTTTGTTTCATGGCAACATTATATTTAAAGGATTATCATTGCATTCCAAATTTACATGTTTTTGTTAAAGATTTTGTGCATCTGTCTGACCCTATGGGCATTCCTTTGCACCAGTACAGGTTTTTGGCCCCAGTAATTGCTTACTGCAGGGTATTCACATATTTCCACTTTTGGGCAGTTTGCTTATTTGCAGGACCACCCCCCCCCCCCCCCAAAAAAAAATTCTTAACTCTTTGACGTATGTCAAGAAGCTCCTCCTAAATCTAGGGTTTCAGTTGAATTTCTGAAATCTTTATTTCCTTTCGACTGATTAGTTTTTCTGTTATCCAAAATATTAGTCATAGGAGACTCCATTGTAAGACGCACATTGACAAGACCCCTATTCATATCCTAGTTAGTTACAGGCCCCCGTCTTTGACTCAAGATGCCAACTCCACCTGTCTGGACCTCTTTGAATCGGTCAGGATTCAGCCCTTTACCTTGATCCTGGGCGACTTTAACTATCTACACACAGATTGGAAGAACTACTCGTGCCAAAACACAAATGCCCAGAGATTCCTTGATTTTGTCAGTGCAAATGCCTTGGACCAGTTAGTCGCAACCCCCACAAGAGGTGATAATGTCTTGGACTTTGTATTAACCAACATGAGTAACCACTGCAGCATTCATACAGTGTAATCCTCCCTGGTAAGATCCGACCACAGAGTGGTCACTTTTGAAGTCACCCACCCCCACTAGGGTCAAACATAAAATCTTCTCCAAAGCTGATTACAACCTTCTGAGGGAAGGTATAAACAACTTCACAGCCCTCTACTCCTTCATCAGAACTGGCACAAATGTCCAAACCTACACCAGAGTACTATATGACCATTTATGTAGCTGCGTGGAATCGAGAATGTCTGGCAGGACAAAATCCTCCTCCTGTCCTCTGCAATAAATAAACTCTATAATAAAAGGAAAAAAATTGCTGACCAGGACCGAGAAGAAGCAGGTGCCTAATTGGAAGCAGTCTCTCTCCTTAGCCTGAACAAGCAAATAAGAGGACTAATGAAATCCTCCATGCAAACTTAGAGTCCAAGCTGGCCCGTTCTACTAAAGACGATCATAAGGCCTTCTTCACATATGTCTGCAGTCTCAAAGGAAGCACTTGGATCTGCTCAGAACTGGTGGTCAAGGACACTGCATACACAAATGCCGTAGATTTAGCCAACCTGATGTCAGACAGGTGCAGCAAAAACTTCAGCCCTCTACCCCCCCCCCCCCCCGTCAGTAAATCAGGACATCCCCAGTACCTGCCCCCCTCCCCTTATCCCTAGATAGCAAGTAGTCACTGCTGTCTCAAAGGCAAATAAATACAGCTTCCATGGGACCAGAAAACATCCCAGGCTGCATCCTACATGAACTCCGGCAGGAACTTGCAGCACTATTAGGTAACCTATTCAACCAAAGCCTGAGTACCGGCTTCGTCCCAGCTGAGTGAAGGACAGCCACTGTCATCCCAATGCAGGAAGGTGGAACATCCACTGATCCAGTAAATTGTAGACCCATCAGCCTAACTAGCCTGATCTGCAAGACGATGGAATGGATTATCATGGGCTTCTTTAACAAGGACATTGGCAACCTTCAAACAATTGACCCACACAGTTTGACTTTGTAAAGGGGAGGTCATACCTGTTAAATTTGGTCGACTTCTTTGAGGGAGTCACCAAAGCCATGGACGAGGGGAAGACTGTGCACACCACCTACCTTGACCTGGCCAAATCCTTCAATACTATTTACCACTTGGGCATAATAAACTCTCTCAAGTAGGTGTCAGTCCGTATGTTACCAGATGGGTAGCAAACTGGCTCACTGATAGAATCCACGTAGTCAAAATAGGGGAAGCCACCTCAAGCAGTAGACCTGTAATGAGCGGTGTACCCTAGGGATCGGTCTTGGGGCCTCCATTGTTTGGAATATATTTTTCTGAGGTGCTGGCCAAAACTAGAACCTATGGCTAACCAAGTTTGCAGATGACTTTAAGCCGAGTGCTGTAATCAGTTCCCCTATTGATGTGAACATCCTCCAAAGATGGTCTCGCCCAGACAAGTGACTGTTGCCAAAAACATGGCCTCAAACTGAATGCCAAAAATGGATCACCATCCCCTTTGGGGAGAGTGATGTCCTCACAAATGATCACATTACATGCTTAGGACCTTGTTATTAATCAGTCATGAAGGACTTGGGCACCCAGTTTGATAGCAAATTGACTTTGGACCACCATGTTGTCTCCGTACAGAAAGCTTTCTGCATGGCCCACCTAATTAGGAAGGGTATTACATCCAGAGACAGAGGTCTTAACATCCCTGTATTCTTCCCTTAGAAGACCCATTATTGAGTACAACTACTCTTTCAGCATGTAGCTTACAAAGCACATGCAGCAGCTGGAGAGACCACAGAGGTTCCTCACCAGGAGAATCCTGGGCCTCAAACATCTACCCTACACAAGCAAAAAGCCCCGTCCCTCATACACTCTTCAGAGGTGACCTCTGTCTGGCATACAAAGCAATCTGAGATCCCACCTTGATAGAACTGCTGCATATTCGCAAGTCAAGCTCCACTCGAGTAATCTGCATGCATGACCTCAACCTGGTCTGTGACATCAATAAGACTTTTTGGCGGGACAGATTTGTGTCCAGAGACACTCCCCCTTCTGTGGAATAAACTTCCTGTCCACGTCCAGCAGAGTTCTCATTAACCCTTTTTAAGTTCAACCAGGGTAACTGGATGGGGAACAGAAAATACACCCCTGGGATTCCACCTGTGTCCCTGCTGGACAGGGGCATTGGGTGCTGACTTGTCGGAACATGGGCTAAATTCTTGGCTAGGCTTGTAAGGGCCTTGGGGCCAATAGCCTAGTAACTTCCTATGATCCTATGGGGAAGTTTTTTGAATATGTCCCTAGAAATAGAGTATTAATTTGGGTAGGGTAGAACCATACAAGGAAACCTTCCTGATCTTTCAAGCCAGACACTACCTTCTGCCTAAGAATATGTCTTATAGATAGGTTAAAACTTTTCTTAGTGATGGTGTAACTAACACTGCCCCCCCCCCCCACACACACACACATTCTTAGTTACCTCCTTACTAACGGGTCCTTTTCCCCTCCCCTGTAATTGTCCCCCATGACTCTCTGGGACCCAGTGTGGCTAGGTTTGTAATTGCCTTACTAGTCATTAGCCTGGTAACAACCTATGATCAGGACCAGGACAGACACTAATGGTAACTAATGCCTGGGGTGTTCCAAAAATAGATCCAACTGTGGGGAAAACTTCATATAGTTAGGTTTGCTTTCTGTCATAGCAGACAATTTTAAAGCACTTCTGGATTCTGTGCAAAAAAGCAGTTGCTTTTTCATTCCCACAGATGTTCTTTTATGGCTTTCTACCCTTTCCACTGATGCCAAAGCCCCCCCCCCAGGAAAAAAAAAGATAGTGATGGTGACACCCTTTTGACCCCAAGCATCCGTTCTCCCTTGAGATTTGATCCAGGCCAAGGACAATTACCACAGGTTCCACTCTTTCTGGATTTACTCACAAAAGATGGTGGTGTTTTGATCTTTCGGCTTTTCTCTTTTAGGGGTCGCCACAGCGGATCACCTGTCCGCTCATGATTGGCAGTGGAGTTTTACGGTGTCGCGTTGCCAGCCCAGCGCCCAACCTTCCACAGAAGGCACACACACGCAGTCACGGCTAGGGCCAATTTAGAGTGTCCAATCCAACTACAGCATGTCTTTGGGATGTGGGAGGATACCCAGCGACCACAAGGAGGACATGCAAACTCCACACAGAAGGCACCCCAGCCGAGGATTGTACCGGGGAACCCCTTGCTGTGAGGCAGCAACACTAACCGCTGCACCACCGGGGCCGCCCACCACCATACAACCTGATGATCCAGGCAATCAATTAAAGTACATATAAGTTTTGAGGTCATGCAGCAGGTACTAAAGGCAAAATACCTGCTACTAGAAAGTCACATATGGGTAAATAAAGATTTTCTCATTGGGTTCATACTAAGAACCAGGACCTATTAAGGCCAAGCTGTGTCTGGTTCTAGATTAATTGTGTGAGTTATTGTCATCTGGATAGTCCTACTCTTATCAGGTTTCATCTTTCGGCCATTTCTGCTGGTCTGCCTTCAAATCCACACCCTCCCCCATTCTACCTTTTTTCAACTTGAGCAGTTTTTGAAAGGGGTTTTACTTTTCCGTCCACCTATAGAGCATGTGGCTCTTCCTAGGGATTTTAGCTTTGTGACAACCCCCCCCCCCCCACCAAAGCAAACAAAAAACTTACCCTTATTCCTTTTGAATCAGCTCATCAAGGTTATTTGTAGCGGTAAACCATTTAACCTGACAGTTTCTTTGCAACCAGCTCATCAGACTGTTTGGGGTTCTTTTTTGACAAAATGTTTTACTCTTACTCTTCTTGTAGAAGTCAGAGCAAAGAGAATTTGAGTTGTACGATCTTATGGTGAGTCAAACTTACCTCATGTTTTCCCTCCTAGGCAGAGGGTTTCTTGAGAACAAATCCTACTCTTGTGGCTCTGGTTTGAGTTTACCATTATCCAATCTGTTATCCTCCTCATGTTCTCTCCTTCCTTCCTTGTTAGAGTTCAACTTATTTTAGATGCTCACATTGGATCAGCAATTGTTTCCTGGTGGAAGTAGTAAAGGGCAACTGGTGTCAAAGCAGCTGATTCATTTATGGTTTCCTGTGTAATTTATTCTGCTATTCTCACAAGCTACTTCTAGGCAGGGTTGTTTCTAATTGATCACTGTTGTAGTAGCAGTAGCCATCCCCTACCAACATCCCTCTTGTAGCTCATTATCTGTTTTTGCCAGGGTGTGGACATTTTTACTCCTTGCATATATGTTTTTACATAATGTTTATTTTATTTTCTATGACTCTAACGTCCCCTCTTGTGGTAGTAAACTCGGAGTCTTTTGGCGTTCTATCTGCCTATTAAATGGAGCTCTGCTTGTGGTGCTTGTAGTGTGTATGTAAAAGGTGCCCTCAAATATTGGAAAGCTGTCTGGTTGGTCACATCGTTGGCATGCGCACACTTCCCAAACTCTTCACATACTAATTGACATCCACAAAAAGATTTTTTAAAACAGTTTGAAAGACCAGCAGTAAAGCATAAAAATAAGTTCTTTCTTTTTTGTTGTTTGCTTCAACTTTATCCAGTCTACTATTTTCCTTTCTAGAAGCTAAGGATAGGTTGGGCCACTAAGGATCCTCTTTGTCTCCTGAGCATGTCCTGCAGTAAACCCGTTTGATTTTCCAAGAGACCTTTTTGCTTGGTTTCCTGCAGTTGCCAGTGGTTTTAACTGGTTGTCAAAACGGCATGCAGAAAAACAGGGTGTTTTTGGCACCTATGTCAGAGGCTTGCTAAGATGCCGGACTCCTAAGGGCTAGTTATTTTGATCTAGGATTCCTCAGGTTGATTCTGTTGTGGTGGTGGCTGCCATTAAGAGAAGCTACCACTTCACATCGCTGTTCATTTACCAAACGGAAAGTTGCTTGTACATGACAGGATTAGGGCAGCATCCTGTAGTTTTGTCATTGAGAACTTTACATATTGTTGCCAGAAGTGTAGCTAACTCAACCAGCATCGTGTGCCACAAACCAGAGGCCTATCCCCTCAGCAAAAATAAATAAGTAAATAAATAAATTTAAAAAAGGAAAAGAAAACGGATTCCTGCAAAACTTGCAGGATGCTTCCTGCAAACAGTACCCCAGAGAGTAGTTGGCCAGACAGAAGACATGCTCCACTCAATCCTGTTGCAGCCATTCAGGTCCTATCCTGTTGCAGCCATTCAGGTCCTATCCCTGACCTTTTTTTTTTTACATTGTAGTTGACAAAGACATCCATCCAGAACCTTTCTTTCCCAGTTTGACAAATCGTGTAGGTATTTTTATGTTTGAAACTGTAGCAAACAGTTTATACCCTGCACAGAGCACTACGGTACTCATAATTAGCTTTTTTTTTTTTTTTTAATTAGAGTCCACGTGGAGTGCTCAGGTTTGACTGCAAATGCAATACCGGCTTTTAAAAGCCTGATATTGCAGTAAAAGCAATCTGGATGATAGATGGTCGATATGATTGGACCCTCTAACACTTTGCTCCCTGCACATCCGCCTTTTGCCCAGCCCTAGCTATGCTACTGATTGTTGCATGTATTTTGCATTCAGGTAGAGCTGATAAATGAAATCTGTCAGTATGTAGAGCAGTAGTCAGATGAATATGTGAAATTTAAATGTCAGTCACAGATGTCATTCGTCTCCTTAATTGCGAACCTTTACATGAAAATAGCATGTCAAATTGCAGGTTGTGCAACTGTGTCTTGCTGACTTTGGTAAAGATACAGAAGCAATCTTTATATTGATGCTTCCTTTGGTAGGACCTTGGTCTTTGGTTCCACTGTGAAGACTGAGTTGGAGTAGCAAGAACAAAAGGTAAGCATGTTGCAGCTGTTTAGAATTGAGGCACCTTCCACATACCCAAACTGGCAGGAAGTTTGAACTGAACTGATGACTGGGCACCAAGCCCTTCAGTGCTTTCCTGCCAACAGAGAGATGGAGGCTGAGTCTTGAAAGGACAATTGTAGCGGAAAAAAACAAAAAACTAAACAACCACAGCCTGGCATAAACAGCACCCCAAAAAATAAGGGGGTGCAGGGAGGGAGCAGCTGCTGCAGCACTGATTTGAGTGTCTGCTGTTATGATAAGTTTATTTATGCAACTGTACTGTGTTCATCTTATCGATCACTGCTGCAGTACTCTTAGCTGTTTGGGTAGAATATCGTAGTTTACTACATTTGGGAGGGAGTTAAGGAGCCCTTGGGCAATGATCCTTGCAAAATCTGATCTAGACCTAGAGAAGCAATCGAGGTTATAGTGCTCTGTAAAAGTATGTACAGAGAACTGCATTGCAGCATCTAGAGTACTTGTAAAATTCATAATTTTCCAAAAAGTCACAGGTGAAGCCATGATGCTGGTAGAGTGGACCTTGATCCTGCCTAGAAAAAAAATTATTGTGGTGAGTAATAAAAAGGTAAATAGCCTTAAACATTTGGAAATGGTCTGTATTGACATGGGTTGTTCTTTTCGGGTCTATATTTGATCACTGATCGCTTAAAAAAGCGAACGGTGATTAATCGACCTTGTGTAAGTGAAAGCTTACAATTTCGAACTGTCAGAACAGCGACTTTTTTTTTCCCCTAGGGGAAAAAAATCGCTGTTCCAACAAAAAAAAATAAAACACTTTAAACATTGTATTAAGTGGGGGGCTGCACTGCCCCTACTTACATATACCAACTCCGAGACCGCACTACAGTGCCGAAAACGGCAAAGTAACAAAGCAGCCAAGTGAATTCTTTCCCAGGGAAAGAATTTGCTTAAAAATCGCTTCGATATTTTGCCGTTTCAGACTTTTCAGTTCGACCAAGATGCATTCGAAATAATGTGTCTTCGGTCTTCAAATAGGGAACCGTTCTTTTCTACCTTCACAAGGAAGGAACTGTAGATCTGCAATATGTAGTTCTATCAAGATATTACCCAAGTTATCAGTGGACATCCAAGGTATACAACATGCAGGGTTTGATTCTCACCTTTGGGAAGCTTTGCTAAGCTTACGAAAACCCACTATGCTGATTGATGTATTAATCACCTGTGAGTTATGATCCATGCACATGTGCTAATTTCATTAAATTGCAAGTTTTAGTAAGCATCAGGTTCTTTATTTGGATAGTCATGTTTTGCCAGTGGAACCCTTTAGACTCTGATCTGTAATAAGGTCCAGATACAGACTTTCAGCCCCATTTGGGCCCAGCCAGCTGTTGTCATACAATTCTTCTTGCTTATTGTTTTGAGAAAAATGTAGTTCTCGTCGCATGCAATTACTGATAACCTGTAGTGGGAAGGTGTTAACTGAGTAGTTTCGGAAAAGACTACCTGTCAAGAATATGTGCAGAACATCATTCCACATTTTGTTTGTGTATGATGGGAAGGGCTCATTATTTTAAGGAGATCGTACTGCCACTATACTTGGCCCATATTAGACCAATATTAGAGTACAGTGCACAAACGGCACTAGAATTACCCAATGTAATCCTGGTCTTTGACATAAACAAAACATGTTGGAGGGGCAGATGTGTCTCTCCGATAATCACCCCTTCTTTGGAACAGACTCCCCATTCATGTGAAACAGAGCTGTTTCCCAAGCCTGTTCAACTGCAGTTTGGACCAATGATGGGAAATCACAAATTCACCCCAGGTTTATTGCCCGTGACTCTCGTGGTCAGGGGCAGTTTGTAGGTACCCTAAGGCACAGGCACATACCAAAGCCATTCTAGCTTGTGGAAATAGCTAGAAACTTGGGGCATGAATGGCTAGGCTTCAAAGCTCTGGGGCTGTTAACCTAGTAACCTCCCATGATCTTATGATCCTACAGCTGCCTACTCAAATTGGAATTGCTTTACTTGCTTGATTTTCAATTCTGAACTTAGTTTTGTTTCTTCCTGTGTGTTCACATTAATCCTTAGGATTTTTATTACTTTCATTCTGTCTGCTTGTATATAGACTTGATTTGTGTTTTTTCTTCTAGGTTTTACTCATATTTTTTATATTACTGTAGTGGTGTGAAGCATGAGAGACCATAATCCGCTGTTTTGTGTTTGTGTTTTCAATAGCTTTGGCATTCAAATGTGAAAATAGGTCTTGTGGGATTTAATATTGCTAGTAAGATTAGGGTTGACCCCTAGGCCACTTATTTTTGTGACAGTTAAAACTTGAAGTTGTTTTCACTCATTTATCTCTCCTATTTCTCTCTCAATTTATTTGTCATGTGATTGTATGCCTTGCTTGTCTCTGTTAGATGGAAAATTGATAAGGAGTTAATCAGATAATTGATATTTCTAATATTTCTGGGTATAGTTTAAGAATGATAGCTTGTGTAATTGGTTTTGAAGTTCGGAGTCTGGATGGAGTGTATTGATTGGCAAACGGAGATGGATGGCTATGCTCTTGGAGATGTGGAAACACAGAACATGAAAATTGCAATTGTGTCAGAATGTGTACTGCAGAAGAATGAGAGACTACGTGCATAAGGGCAAGAGTCACACAAAGTAAATGGGAGTAAGAATACCAGGAAAGAAATTGAAGAATGATTGATAGCAAGTTGGAAGGGAAAAATAATGAGATAACATGCTTGGCCTAAAAAGCCCTTTCAGTTCATTTGTTTTGCTTTATCTCTTAAGTTGTGCTCATTCTAGAGCTTAGAGGAGTATCATTAGTGTGTGCGTTTGTTTACATGCGCATTTGTTCTTTAGCCTTTGCTCTGTCTTAGGTTAATTGTGCCTAAGTAGATGAAATGTTAAACATGCAATTGCATTTATTAATGCTAGAGTAACGTTATGTAAAAAAAAACTTTATAATGAGGCTTTTTCATTAAAAAAAAGTGGGTCTTTTGTTTGCATCACAAAATCTGCCTGTAATGTAAATAAGTGTTTCTCATTGTTTTTTCTTTTAACATTTGCATACATTGTGCTTGTGCTATCTTCTGCTGAATTAGAAAATTTGTTTAAAATACAAGATTGTTCTGGGGTAATGATAGCTCTGGGGTAATGATATGCTTTGAATAATGACACTTTGTTTTTCAATATTGATACCAATGGATTGGATATGCATAGTCCTTTATAATATTGCTTTTTAATTTTCTCTATTATTGTCTGTAAGAGAACCTGTGTGTGCTTTGACTTTAACCCCCCCCCCCAAATTTTTTTGTTTTATCATAAAAAAAATAAGCAGTGTCTTCAAAGCTTAACCATTGCTGCAAAATGGAAAGAAAAGAAAACTAAAATTTGATTTCATTATTTTAAAATGGCTGATGGCCAGCGGGAACGTTAAACTGCATACTTGTGCATCTTCAGTAGCTGTCTCATTTGTTTATATTAAAAAAATATAAAACATTTGGCTGTGGTAAGTTTTGATTGTGGAGGGCCTCCTTGTCTTGATTAATATGCTTCATTTTGTTGTAGTTAAACAGCAAATGCAAAATAAGGCCTAGGGAAAAAAGGAACGAATAAAAATGCAGCTAAATCAGATAAATTATGATTGCATTATGGTGATGGGGTAGCTGGAGTTTGGCAACTTGAAGAGAGTAGCTATGACTTGGATATAACATTGCTTTCTGCTGCTGCCTCACTGTAGTATTTATGAGGATTTATACTAAGCATGGTTAAATGAGTTACTGCCTTTCTTCAGGTGCAAATCCAGATTTGAGTGATTGTGCTCACTTTGATTAAATTGTCTGGAAACAATTTTTTTTCTTTGTTTCATTTTGGACAAAGATGCTATATGAGGGGTCTGTGACAGAGAAAAGATAGTCAAAAGGTTGTCTTCAGTGTTCAGTTTTTTCAGGGACTATTCCAGTGTTCATATGGGGACTGGGGAGGCTTTGTTTACTGCTTAACTGCATCTGGTCAGATTTCCTAATGGCATCCCCCTATACCTGTGAGAACAGGTCCCACCAGATGTAAGACAACCATCTTGGTGTCTAATGTTTGGGACTTCAGGCACAAGTGTGGGCATTCAAGACCTTTGTTTGGCTTTGTGGAGGTCTAAAATGAAAGTGTTTTTCTGACTGCTGCAACTGGTCTTGTGCTGGTGGTCTTAACCACAGTAAGGTGCAGGCTTACAGTTGGAGAACTTCATCAGCTTGATGTTGTGAATAGCATTGCTGACACCTCCTAGATGTACTACTGACAAGGTTTTCCCACATGCCTTCTGCTGAAGTGGAGGATAGGAGTGAGGTAAACCCTGTGAGTTGAGGGGAAGGTGTGAGGCTGTTTCAGGGATGAATATGTTTCCAGGGTGGTCTACTCTAAAAGTGTCTCCATACTAAGTGAGTCTGCACAGAATGTGGGTCCCCATGTGGAGGCTCTAAGGGATGTGAGATGGCAGGTGCTGCTAGTGGAAAAGCACCCAGCTAGGAGCCATCCTACTACGGCTTGCACTGATGTTCATCGTGTTACCCTGCTGCAGTCATCACACTTGGGTTATCCTGCCATCAGGTGGTCCCGCAGTCGGCCCGAATTCCAAAGTCTTGGTCCGGCGTCGGTTGCTGTTGCTTCTTCCCTGACGTCAGTGCGCCAGGGGTATATGAGGCATCCAACACCATTTTCTTCAGTCTTTCTTGCTGCGCGGTGCCCAAAGCAGAAGCAGTTCGCAAGTGCCGGTCGGCCGACATCTGAGATTTTCGAATCGAGTTTCAGCCCGAAGTCTTCAAAGCTAAGTACCCCGTTGGGGAACCTTTTCTTGCCTCAGTCCGATGTCAGGAAAAAGTTAACAATTGCATTTCTTGTGGGAAGCAAATACCTCATAAGGACTTTCATTCTTATTGTATACCTTGCCTAGGCCCAGACCACGACGTTACTGGTTGTCGGTTTTGTGCTAGGTTCAATAAGCGAACTATAAAACGACGCTTTGATTTCACACGACACTACTTCGGCAGGAAATTTAATTACACTATGCCGTCGGAGCAACCGACTACCAGCGTGCATAAAAAACACAAAGATAAAGACAGCCTAGATCCAAGCCAGACTCCGAGGCCTTGGCTGGGCCGGTCGCCGGTTCTCCGGTTTTCAGTGAGGCCTCGCGGCCCTTGCTACCGCAGAATTGGAACCCCAGACCGCTTCGGATTCTCTGGCAGAGAGTTCTAGGCCGACGCAGCCTTTTTCTTTAGGTCCTACCGACGACATTGCAGAAGGAGAAGCCGGTGCTGTAGAAACACCTTCGGTTTCAGAAGGTGTCTTCAGACCGACTACTCTGACCATAAAATCTTATGCTAAGCTTAAGACTCCTCTAAAACCAAAAAAGACTGCACTTCAGTCTCCAGTTCAAGGCCCCATGCCTAAGAAACAGATGCTTAAAATGGTTGAAGATTTGATTTCTTTAATCAGGGCCCCCCCCGACAAAAGGCCTAGACAAGAGGGGGATTATGCCTCCTCTGATCAAGTGTCTATTTCCTCAGGCTCCTCTGAGGAGCAGGATTACTCCTTTCCCCCTTATGAAGATTCTGATGCTGAATGTTCCATTCCCTCAGCTTCTCCCCCTGAAGACTATTCCTTTGGGGAAACCTTACATACCATGAGGGAACATTTCCACTGGGGAAGGTCAGGACTACTCCGACTCAAAGAAAAGGCTCCGAGAGTTTCTTTTACTCCCCCAGCACAGACCACTTGCTATCACCCCAGTTTTAGACATTGTGGATGATGTTTACTTAGAATCTAGTCTAAATCCAGATTCTCTGCCTCCTGCTCCAGCCAAACCAGATAGATACTATAGAGCGCCTGACTCACACAAATTCCTTTACAAAAGCCCTGTTGCTGATCCAGAGACAATCTCCCAGGGTCCCAAAGGGGCTAAGGCTTCTATGGCTAAAAATCCTGTACCCTCTGAAAAGGGACTCCAGAGCACTAGATAGGTGGGGGAAAAAGGTTTACACCTGGGAGGGTGGCCTAATGGTTAAGGTGTTTGCCTTACAAACACAAGGTACAGGGTTTGAATTTCACAGGGGATAACTGGCTAGGCTAAAAATGTCTGGCAAGGGCAGTTGGCCTAGTACTAATCTATGAACCTCAGCTACTCTAGCTATGAGAGCACTAAATTGTCAATTTCACATGCTTAAATACCAGCAATTCCTAATGTCTCAAATAAAACAAAAGATGAGCACATTCCCTCAACAGTCTAGTTCAAGGGAATGCAGGATCTGTTGCATGCAGCTGAACAGGAGGGCAAACATGTGGATTTGATTCCTTGGAAGCTTCCTGTAGAGCAGCTGTTACTGGGTCTGTTATACATAGACATGCTTGGTTAAAGGAACAAACTCTGCCTGATCATGTTAAAGCAAAGTTACTAGATACACCCTTACAGCAGGATGCCTTATTTGGGGTTAAAGCAGAAGAGGTTTTAAAGAAAATGGAGGATAAGGCAAAATCTATGCAGACGGTCAAAGATTTCTTACAGGTACGGCCTCCACGCTTCAGCAGAAATTGGCCAACAAAAAATTGGTCCTTTCCAGCTTCTGACAGACCACAGAGGGGTAAATACAGGTGCCCAAGGGGCAGAGGACAAGCACAAATCCCTTACAAACCTCGACAATGGGGCACTGCAACACAGAATGGAGGAGAAGACAGGTCCCAAACTACTAGAAGGCAAACACAATGACTTAAACCTCAAACTGCCAAGCAAGACTCTCTTGGCAGCTCCCTTGGGAGGAAAATTAGTACTTTTTGCAGACAACTGGCGCATCGTCACAAAGGACAAATAGGTCCTAGACATTTATCTCACAAGGATACAGATTCCATTTCCACACCTTGCCAAGGATAAAAGGGATGCCAAACCTGCCACAAAATCAATGGGCAGAGGCACAAAAACAAATTGCAGCTCTCATGGACATGAGAGCCATTTAACTGGTACCTACACAGGAGCAAGGCCAAGGATTTTACTCAAGGCTCTTTCTAGTTCCCAGAAAGGACAATGCTTGGAGACCCATTCTGGACCTTTCAATTCTAAACACCTTCTTGCAAGTACCCAAATTCAAGATGCTAACACTATAGCAGCTTCTTCCCATGTTGGGCAAGAAAGCTTGGCTAGTAACGTTGGACCTCAAGGAGGCATACCTGCATGTCCCTATCAGACAAAATTGCAGAAGATACCTCCGTTTCATTGCAAGTTCAACCCATTACCAATTCTCTGCACTGCCCTTTGGCTTATCTACTGCGCCCAGGGTCTTCACAAAATGCCTGGCACCAGTAATTGCATACTGCAGACAAAGAGGAATTCAAATATACCCATACCTGGATGACTGCCTCATCCAAGCAGAAAGCAAGGACATTTTCTTACAACATCTGGCTTTTGTAAAACGCCTTCTAAGTTGCCTAGGGTACACAGTAAACGAAAAGAAATCAAAACTTGTGCCCTCACAAAATATGACATTCCTTATCTGACGCCAGACAAACTACAACTAACTCAATACTTCAAAACAATGGCAACAAAGACCCAACTCCCTGCAAGAAAAATTCTTCAGGCCTTGGGCTTCATGGCATCTTGCATACTACTAATACCATTTGCAAAACTGGATGTGAGGAAATTACAATGGTACCTAAAAAGCATATGGAATCAACACAGCCACAGTTTGGAAACAATGATACCTCTCATTCCCTGCCTTCAACAGGAGTTTCTATGGTGGTCACAGACATGTCACCTCAACAAGAGTCAGCCTTTCACCTTACCCCCAGCCAGGCAAGCTATGACAATAGATGCATTGGACTACGCCTGGGGGGCACACATGGCAGGATGGTGCGTTCAAGGCATATAGACTGCAGATCAAAGGAATCTGCACATCAATCAAAAAGAAATGCTAGCTGTACAGAATGCCCTGACAGCCTTCAAGGACCTCTTACATCCAGGACAGCTTACAATAAGGACAGACAACACCACAGTAATGTGGTACATAAACAAACAAGGGGGTGCACACTCCTACCCTCTATGCAGGCAAGCAATGACCTTGTGGAACACAGCACTGGCTTACCAAGTTCAATTACAAGCTCAATTGCTGCCAGGAAAAAAGAACACATTGTCAGACGACCTAAGCAGAAACATCATGGATCCCCACGAGTGGAAACTGGATCCACAAGTATTTGCAATGATGACTCAAAAATGGGGGCACCCAGACATAGACCTGTTTGCCAGCCCCCAAAACTATCCGCTTACAAAATTTTGTACAAGAGCATTTCACCATCAAGCTTGGAAAGTGGACGCACTCTCATTCAGTTGGAAAATGCTGACAGTATATGCCTTCCCTCCATTGCCCCTTCTCACAAAGGTGCTGCTGAAAGTCAGGATGGAGAGACCCCGAATGATACTCATTGCCCCAGACTGGCCACGCCAGCACTGGTACCCACTATTAAGGAATATGACTCAGGGCCCACCATGGATTTTACCACAAATTACTCATCTGCTCACACAGCAAGACGGTCAGATTCTACACAGCCAGCTCAAAACCTTAAATTTGGCTGCATGGCAAATCACCTAAGCAACCAGCCAGCTCCTCTTTCACAAGCTGTTATGGATGTTATTCTGGAAGCCATGAGGCCCAGCACCAGGAAAGCCTACTCAGACAAATGGAAAAGGATCCTCCCTTATTTTCACATCCACTTCTAAGGCAGTTTCTCAGAGGGGCCAAAAACATTTGGCCTCCCAGGAGAGCACCAACACCAACTTGGGACCTCAATTTTGTTCTGGAAAAACTTACGCTACCTCCTTTTGAACCAGCTTTCTCAGCTGACTTAAAGTTTATATCATAGAAGACTGCCCTGCTGCTAGCAATTACTTCAGCCAGAAGAGTCTCAGAGCTTCAGGCACTAATGGCAGTAGAGCCTTTCCTCATTTATCATCAAGACAGAGTTTCTCTACTGACTAACCCCTCCTTTATGCCTAAGGTGGTATCCACTGTGGCTCTAAATGAAACCATCCATTTACCCACCTTCTTTCCAAATCCACAGAACAAAGGAGAAAGACTCCTGCATTCCTTGGACATTCACAGGCAGCTACGTTACTATTTGGATAAAACGAAGGTTTTCAGAAAATCTGACCAGCTTTTTGTATCCTATGCTACAGCATCACAAGGAAAGGCCATCTCAAAACAGACCATTTCCAAATGGATAGGACATTGCATACGTTTTTGCTACACCCACCATGGAAAACCAGTTCCTGCTAGCATAAGGCCCCACTCTACCAGGGCAGCAGCTACATCTATAGCCTTCCTCAGGGGGGTGCCAACCAAGGATATTCTGGAAGCTGCAACTTGGAGTTCAGTACACACCTTCACCAAACACTATCACTTACCTCTTTACTCTAAGACTAGAGCTGGCTTTGCCACTGCAGTTTTGCAGGGCCTTCTAGCCTCCTCTAACCCTGTTTGACTCCACCTCCCATCCTTAGCTTTGGGATTCTACCCAAGTGTGATGACTGCAGCAGGGTAACACGATGAACATAGTACAGTTTTGTACCTACCATAAATGTAGATGTTAAGTGTATACCCTGCTGCAGTCCAGGTTACCCTCCCTCCATCCCCTCTGACCTAACTAAAGCCTTTCAATACCTTAAAATCTGATACAACCTTTGTGCTGTATTTGCTTATAGCTGGAGGGATGTTTTGTTTGTGCTAAACTTTTATTATTGGTACTATCTACTGACCACCTTTTGGGGGGGGCACCTGACATCTGGGGCAAGAAAAACTGAAGAAAATGGCGTTGGATGCCTCTTGTATACCCCCTGGGGCACTGACGTCAGGGAAGAAGTGACAGCAACTGATGCTGGACCAAGACTTTGGAATTCGGGCCGACTGCGGGACCGCCTGACGGCAGGATAACCCAAGTGTGATGACTGCAGCAGGGTATACACTCGAACATCTACATTTATGGTAGGTACAAAACTGTACTTTTCAACCATAGTCCTGTATCCCACCTCTGCATGCTGACATTAAGGCTATGTGGGTAGTAGGGGGTAGCCTGATTCCGATCCCAGAATGAGGTTGGGAAGACTAAGGGTAAAGACGAGCATACCTGCAGACTGGTTTGTCTGTATGATGCACTAGAACTGCTCCAGGTGTAAATGACAATTGGCAAGACACCCATCCAAGTTTATTACCAGCTATAAACACCGCCCCCCTACATGACTCTGGACACCCACTCCTCCTACCTGGACCTACTTGATTCCATGAAGCTACCCCCTAACACCCTAATCCTTGGTGACTTCAACTACCCCACCATAGACTGGAAGAACTATTCCTGCTCTGATGCACTCGCCCAACGATTCCTTGACTTCATCAATTCTAACGCACTAGACCAGGTTGTCTCATCCACCACAAGGGGAGATAACATTCTGGTTCTCACCAACATGGGCAACCACTTCACCACCCCCACTTTAAGTTCTTCCCTGGTGAGATCAGACCATCGGGTCTGTCTCATTCGAAGTTTCTATCCCATCCAGTATCAGTAGTTTCACACCACTGCTCCCCTCAGAGGATGACCACTATGCTGAACAGTACACCAGTGCAGTATACAGGCACCTGTACAACTGCATGGACTCAGCCATACTCAACAGAACTAAGACCTGCTAGTCAAGGAAACACAGGCCTGTCTGGTGGGCATCCTCTATCAACAGACTTTACAACAAAAGGAAGAAACTGTTGTCCAGGGGTAAAAAGGCACACATTCTCAATTGGAAAAACTCCCTCCTTCACCTCAGCAAGCAAATTAGATCACTAGTGAAACCTCCAAAGCCAATTATGGATCGAAACTAGCCTCGAAAACAAAGGGTAACCACAAAGCATTTTTCAGTTACGTCAGAAACCTCCTTGACAAAGCCCAGGTTTGTTCTGAATTAGTTTTTAACGGAACACTTAACACTGATCTGTTGACTTAGCCAACCTGCTAGCAGATGGGTTCAGTGCAAACTTCACTCCCCTGCCTCCCCCAAAGGCCCATTCGAAATCCCCGATACTTGTCCCGCACCAGACATCTCTGTAGATCAAGTGTTAAAAGCCTTATCCAAGGCAAAGAACACAGCTTCCATGGGACCTGATGGTTTCCTAGGCTGCATTCTCCACCATCTCCAGCAAGAACTAGCCTCGCCATTGAGCACCCTATTCAACCATAGCCTAAGTACAGGCTTCACTCCAGGAGAGTGGGGACCTGCCGTTCTCATCCCCTTGCGCAAAGGTGGTGTCACTACTGACCTTGGAAACTATTGCCCCATTATTTTGACAAGTCTGATCTGTAAGGCCATGGAGCATATTATTATGGACCTAATAAATAAGGACATATGCAGTCCCCAAGCACTTGACCCCACCCAGTTTGGATTCGTCAAGGGCAGATCTTGTCGGTTGAACCTGGTTGACGTTTGAGTCTGTCATCAAGGCCCTGGATGAGGAAAAGTCTGTACATACAGCTTACTTTGACTTGGCCAAAGCCTTTGACACAATCCCCCACTCAGGCATTATCGAAAAGCTAACACGATGTGGTATAAATCCCTATCTCATTAGGTCGTTGGCCAGCTGGCTCACCGATAGGATCCACAAGGTCAGAATAGGTGCCTGTACCTCTGACAGCAGACCTGTCACTAGTGGTGTTCGCCAAGGGTCTGTCCTGGAACCTGTACTGTTTGGTATCTACTTCTCAGAGGTCCAGGTAAAGACAAAAGGCCTGTGGCTGACCAAGTTTACAGACCACTTTGGGTTGGGTGCTGTCATTCTCCCCAAATGATGTTAATGTACTACAAGAGGGTCTCTTGGCAACAAATGACTGGTACCAAAGCCATGGCCTTATGTTAAACGCAAAAATATGTATTGTCATACCATTTAACAAAACCACAGCCCCTACTGTTTACCACATCAACGGCAACCCCCTAAGCACACAACCTGTGGTGAGAGATCTGGGTACACAGGTTGACAACAGTCTCCCATTCAACCATCATGTAGCGGCAGTGATCAGAAATGCCTTTTACTTGGTTCATCTCATAAGTAAAGGCATTGAATCCAGAAAAAAAAGAGGTTATTACCTCTCTGTGCTACTCCCTTATTGGGCCAGTAATTGAGTACAATGCCCAGTTTGGTAAGTACCTCTCCAAACACCTGTACCAACAGGAAAGGCCAGAGAAATACCTCACAGAGAATCCATGGCCTCCAACACCTGTCCTGTGTACACAGGGTGAAATCACTATCACTCTACTCTGTATTGTACAGATTTCTCAGATGTGATCTGTGTCTTGCCTACAAGCCAATCTTGGACCCTGCCCTATTAGAGATGCTCCATAACCGTAAGTCTACTTATTTGGAATTTACCTGATCAAAAGGCCTAAACCTAATGTGCAACATTAGCAAAACCTGCTAGAGAGACAGGTTTGTCTAACGGAGGCTGCCCAGTCTCTGGAATAGACTCCTCATACATGTCGAGCAAAGTACGTCACTGACCTTCTTCAAACGCAACCTTGATGAGAGGATGAGAAACCACAAATTTGTCCCAGCATGCTCTCTCCTCCACGAAAGGCATGCCTAGCTTTCCATATCTCTGCCATGAAGCAGCTGAGCTTTTTTTTAAATCGCATTTGGATGAGACATTCAACAGTGGTCCCACCTGCTTGAGTTGGTGGTAGCTCAGGTAGATGTAAAATGTCCCACAGCAGCTATCAAAAAGAGTAGATGTCCTTTTATTTCTGTACAAAAAAAAAATTCTTATTTACAGCAAATTTACAAATATATAAATACGTTTATACAGATTTATAATTTTCCTTACAGTTGTACTAAAGTTCATCCGTATTAGACCCCCACTCATTTTTCCTTAATCACTGTCTGATTTTGCTCAATGTTGTTCTTAAAATCCGTTTACCATTATTTTTACTTTCTCGCATTTCCAAAACATGTTCCATAGAATCTCATTACAAATGTCAAGAAGAAGAAACTATCACTTTTTTCTTTTTATTTGGTGGGTTTCCTTTTAAAAAATCTTGACCGTCTGCTTTCTGATTACACCATTTGCTTCTTATTTTTATAGCTTTAATTTTTTTCATTTGTTAGACTTTCCCATGGTTTTACATAGTAATGTGGTATTGCATTCTTATACCATACTGTTTTTCTTTTTCTGTATCAATTTTTTTTTTTCCACAAAATATTTTTCTTGGTAACATTTTATTTCTTCATTTTATACACCCTCTCTCTCTATCTTTCCATATCCTAATTTATAATTATAGTTATAAAATTTTACTATTAATCTCTCTCTTTTTTTTTTTTCATTTATCCATTTAAACAGTTTGTACAAATTTAATGAGGCAGCATATACCACTGGGTTAATTAACCCCAAACCTCCTTCCTCTTTATTTAAACTCAGTAAAAAGCGGAGTTTTGTATGTAATCTAGAGCCCCATATAAATGAAAAGTCTGAAATAATTCCTTTTCAAATACTGTTGGCAACATAAATACAGTTGCTAAGTTGCTATTTTCCCATCAGTTCTGAATTTATCAAGTAACCCTTTTTTTTGAATGATTATTGTGTTCTCCAGAAAAGACAGGTTGTTTTATTTTTTCTGTTTTTTCCCATTGAATTCTACTTATAGCTGTATTCCCAAATTTTATACCTAGCACAGAAATTTCATTCATTATAAAATAAAATACCCCGTCTTTAGTACATCACACAAATTTTTTACTTTTCTCTATTTAAAGCCATCCCCATCACCCCTCGAGACTCATTTGGAGAAATTACTATTACTTTGATCCAAATTGTCTTTTGCAATTATTATAATGCTGTTTGCATATATTAATAGGACTGGAATTCTTAACTGTTCAGGAGTTCTATACCCTGCCGCCTTCCTTTTTGTAATTTATTTTGCATACTATCACATTCGTAACTAATGCAGAGTGTACAACTCATTGGGCATTCCTGTTTTATACCACTCTTATAGGTTCATAGGAGGTTACTAGGCTAATGACCCTAGAGCACGAATTGCCCCGATAGTTTGTGGTTAGGTGAGTAAAGTTCACAGAGGTAAGGGTTTATGGTAGTTGATATTGACATCCTCTGTCCAGGAGGGATGTGGACACTTCCCCCAGAAGTGAATTTGTGGTCACCCATCCATTGATCTAGGTTGCATTTTGAAGAGGGTCAGGGAAGGGCTCTGTTTCATGTGAAGTGGAAGTTTGTTCCAGAGAAGTGGCAGTCTCTGGGAGATCTCTCCAGCATGATCAGTTCATGTCGGAGACTAGGTTAAGATCCCTGGAATGAGTGACCCTCCTGCAGTTTGATTTAGGAATGTGTAGCATTTCCATCAAGGCTGTGTCAGAGACTGCCGTAAAAGCCAGGCACAGGTCACCCCTTAGCAAACCTGTAGGGGACCGAATACAGCGGTAGGGCTTTCAGTCTTTCCGTATAAGACTTGCGTACCATGTCATTTTTTGGCGAGAAACCTCTGTGGTCTTTCCAGTTGTTGCAGGCGTCTGAGGTACATGCAAAAGGGAGCATTGTATTCAATTATTGGTCTAATGAGGGCTGAGTGTAATGGAATTGTAACATTCTTATAAGTAAAGGCATGGCATCATGATCTAAGATGTGCCACTAAGAAGGATTTCCTTACTACTGTGGATACATGGTGGTCAAAGTTCAGATTGTTGTCAACCTGAGTAACCAGATCCTGTACCACTGGGACTACAATTAGGGGTATGCTATCTGTAATGTAATTGGCAGGGATGTCAGCTTTACCAAAAGAAGTAATGCATTTTTTTGCATTTAGCTTTAATCCATGGCTTTGACACCAATCATTTGTCTGCAGTATATTAATATTATTGGAGAACACAGTGACTGCCCCCAATTTGCAGTCATCCGTGAACTTGGTCAACCACAGGCTGTCCCAGTTTGCCTGGACTTCTGAGAAATAAATTGCAAACAATAAGGGGCCCAGCACAGAACCCAGTGGTACTACACTGGTGACTGGCCTCTCGTTAGAGGTGAAGTCACCACCTTTGACAGTGTGTGTCCTGTTGGTGAGCCAATTGGCTATGTATGTGGTAATGTAGATATTAATTCCCAATTAGGAGACTTTCTCTGTAATACGTAAATGGGGGATTGTGTTAGATGCTTTGGCTAGGTCAAGAGAGGTGGTGTGCACTGTTTCCCTTGTCCAGGGCCTTGTTGAATTTCTTGAAGTCAACCATGTTTAACAGGCACAATCTACCTTTAACGAATCCGAACATGTTTGGGTCTAGAGTTTGAAAATTATGTATGTCCTTGTTAATAAGATCCATATAATAATTCTTCCCATGGTCTTGCACATGAGAATAGTCAAGCCTATGGGCCTATATTTCCCACGGTAGGTTGATGGCCCCCCTTTGTGCAGAGGGATTACTGTTGCTGTCCTCCAGAACATAGCCAATTCTCAGGCTGTGGTTAAACAGGGATCTAAGTGGGTGTGCTAGGTCATAAGTTGTTTAAAAGGTAACCTGGGATGTTGTCTAGGGTTTACTGTCATATTCTGGAAAATGCTACCATTGAATGACCATAATGTTGATTTCTGGCACGTCTAAAAGGCAGAATGTCTGAAATTAAATGCCTGAACTTCCTGGTTTGAGTTCGACAGCAGGAGGTGACATCAGTCACCCATGCTATGCACATTAACATACCATTATGGTCAATGATACATTGTAGTATTTTTTGGGGGGGGGGCTTTGTCCCCCTGTGCCCCCCCACAACCTATGCACATTGAATATGCCAATTCTGAGATCGCACTACAGTGAGGAAATGGGATAATTCCCTGTTCCTCACTGAACCGCGACTTCCCTCCGCAATGTCGAACGCAAAATATTGACTTAACTACCAATTTGCTGTAGTGTAGTCTATCATTTTTGGTTTGACATTATGCTGACTTGGAAACTGCAAGTCAGCCACATGCCAGTTGACTGATGCAGTTTCCAAATTTTGATTGTAAATCGTAGTCTGGTCCCATTGATCCCGTATTTTTTTGCCGTTGGAAAGCACCAAGATGACCTGCTGTCTTGAGCTAATAGGCTGAGGGATGATGACCGGTATACTTTGGAGGATGACTGGAGGGGATGGGGGGGGGGTGAAGTTTTTTTTCCAAATCTGTCTGCTAACAGGTTGACAGTTTATCTCCAGTTGAGCAGGGGTGGTGCCATTCACAACCACGTCAGCACATAGCTGGGTATTCCGTTTTAGATTTCGGACATATGTAAAGAATGCCTGGTTGATTATTCTTAGCTAGGGAGGCTATTTTTGCTTTGGAATTGGCTTTGGTGGACTTGACAAGATCCCTAATTTGTTTAAGCTCGAGAGGGATTTCCTCTACTGAGCCAGTTCCCTCTTGTTCTTGGACATTAGTTTCTTTCTCTTGTCGTATAGCCTAGTTATACTTTTGGTTCACCAGTGTGGCTTGTTTTTTCAGGAAGACCTAGTTTTAATCTGATCTGGTACACCTGATTCTATACAACTGTTTGTAAGTGGTTATATGGGGCATTGGTACATCTCTGCAAAGGAGTCTGCGTTATCTGTGCTCGAGGGGGCTTTGAAACTTCTTATACCATCACTTAGGAGGTAATTTGTCTTTGAAAATCTTTTAAGCATTTTTGAGCTTGATAATGTACCTGGTCTTATAATTAAATAGAACGAGTCTGATTTATGGTCCGATCTTACCAGGGAAGAAATCACTTGGGGGGGGGGGGGTACAGTTCTGTCCCATATTAGTGAATACTATGTCCAGTACATTTGAGCCTCTTGTGGATGTGCTGACCTAGCTGTTCCAGAGCATTTGTATTGACAAAAGTCCAAGAATATCCAAGCCGGAATATTTTGTGGCCATGTATGTTTCCCAGTCGATGGTAGGGTAATTAAACTTGCCCATGGGTAAGGTGTTGGGCTGTATGGCAGGTGACTCCAGTAAGTTCAGGTATGCTTTTCCTGTTTCATGGTGGGGGACCTATAGTTAGCTGTGATATGATAGGGGGCTTTGCTAGTAATTAACTGGACATGGAGTAGCTCAAGAAAGTCATACTGTTTGACTAGTCTAGAGCTGTACTTATCCTTAATGAAGATGGATACACCTTCTCCTTTGGTTCTTTCACGTGGTCTGAACATATGGAAGGCATCACAGCCCTGCATGGTCTGGGTGCTTTCTGCACCTTTGAACCAGGTCTTGGTGACTGCACATACATCAGTATCTTCTAGGAGGCTATCCTTTATGAAAAGTTTTGCAGTGATTGGATATCAATTGTTGTTGTTGTTGTTGTTGTGTCTTTTGTCTTTTCCCGATTTTAGGGGTTGCCACAGTGGAACTCCGGTCCGCTAATGATTGGTAGTTGATTTTTACATGCCGAGTTACCAGCCCTGACGCACAACCTTCAACGAAGGTACGCCCATTCACACATGTCTCCACGCAGAAGACGCTCTAGCTGAGAATCGATGTTTGGTTGTATCTTAATATTTTCCAGTATGTTTAGAAAGGTGTAGAGAGAATCTTTGGGCATGGTGGGATCTTTATCAAGCTACAATTTGGATTGCAGTCTTACCTAGTGTTAGTTGCACCTGGAGAATTTCCAACGCATTGTGTTGGGCATCTAGCCTGATGGTGTGAATACGGACACACTTCCACCTTTAGTGTTTCGGTCCTTGTTTGCTGGCCGAAAAGTGTGGTAAGAGTTGTAGCCTGGTATTGCAGGGGTGCTCTCTGGAGCCTTGAACCAGGTCTCAGTTACTGCACAGATAGCAATGTTCTTCATTTTTAGGAGTGCCTCGAGAGAGTGCTTTTTGAAGTTTAGACCTCTAGCATTGAGTAGCATTACCTTCAGAAGTTGCATGCTTGTACCTGTTACGGTGGTGGTTTTGTCCTTTGAACTTTGCCTTAAAAAGGCACAGTACTCTGTGTGCAGTACTTACTGTCTTTGTACCACTGTTACTGGTTAGAAGTGGTTTGTAATATGCAGAAAAGGCTTTATGGGGCTGATATGATTTTGTATTACAGCAAAGTCATTCCAAAGTGCACTGGGTATCCCCCAGGGCAAGGTGTCTACGTCCTCTCCATCGACTTGTAACATGAATTTCTGTTTTGAGTAGATGATGTTCATGTTTCGCTGTTGCAGTCATCACATTTGGGTTATCCCTGCCAGGGTATCCCTTGGCCGGCCCGAATAAAAAGAGGCTTAGTATTTCTGCGTCTGTTGCTGTCGCTTCAAGACTGACGTCAGGTCGTCAGTAGTATAAAGTAGGGCAGCCGACGCCATTACATCTGTCTTTCTTGCCGTGGAGCCCAAAGCAGAAGCAGTTCGCATGAGTGCCGGTTAGCCGTTACCTGAGTTTCGTCTTCTGAACTGAAGCTGAAGTCTTCTAAAGCCAAGTACCCCATTGGGGATCCTTTTTTCTTGCTCTAACCGATGTCAGAAAAAGTTAACAATTGTCTCGCCTGTGGAAAGCAAATACCACACGGAGACTTTCATTCTTACTGCGTCACTTGCTTAGGCCCAGACCACAACGTCCCTTGCTTGTCGCTTTTGTGCTTTTATGTCAGTACTGTACGTCTTCGGGCCCTTATTGTAGCTAGATATTTTCGCTTATAGTCCTTGAATTGCGATATGGCTTCGGTAAGCCATCTGACAGCATATCTTCTGAAAAAACGTAAGGATAAAGACAGAGACAGACCGCACAGGTCCAAACTTACCGACAACACTTCCGTTAAGCTAGTTGTCCGTTCTCCTGTCCTCAGTGAGGTGCTTTCGCAGCCCCTGATGCCCTCTTCTGTGGATTTGCAGGCCGCTACCGAGACCTTTTCGGAGTCCGGTATGCTGCAAAACTCTTCGGCTAAGGATCCTGCGGATGTCTCTACCTTGGATGGGTCCGGAGCCACTGAGCAGGCACCGGCTTCCAAGGAAGTACTTCACACTACTGATTCTCGACACAAACCGACTTCTTTCGCGTCTACCTTTCTTTCGAAAACTACTGAGTTTCTAAGGCCCAGGGTACGAACCACACCCATGAAACCGACAACCCAACCCACCTGCTCAGTCTCAAATGCTTAAAATGGCGGAAGACCTTATCATGCTGATCAGGGGAAGCCAAGCTACCTCTTCCAAAAGAAAGAGAGATCTGTCCCCAGTAGTTTTATCTGAACAGGAGTCGGATGCCTCTTATGCATCTGAATTTGAAAACATGCAACCCCTCTCTGCTTATGAGTATTCTGATGCAGAGGAATCCATTCCTTCAGCCTCTCTACCTGAGGACTTTTCCTTTGGGGAGACCCTTCATACCTTAAGGGAGCATTTTCATTGGGATGGTCAGGAATACCCTCAGTCTAAAAAGAGACTCGGAGAATTCTTAGATCTTCCACAGCACACACCCCTGGCCATTCCCCACACCCCTGGCCATTCCCCCAGTCCTGGATCTTGTAGACTATGTTTTCATGGAATCCAGTTTGACTCCTAACACCCTCCCTCCTGCTCCCAGAAAACCTGACTGGTATTAGAGTCCCTGACTCACGCACATTTCTTTTCAAAAATCCTACTGCTGACCCTGAGGTTATTTCTCAAGGGCCTAAAGGAATTAAAGCAACCTCTGCTAAGAATCCCACCCCCTCAGATAGGGATTCCCGAGTACTAGACAGATGGGGTAAACAGGTATACACCTCTGCTGATCTTGCTATCATAGCACTAAATTGTTGGTTCCATATGCTAACATTTCAGCAACATACCATGGAACTCCTCAAACAAAAAGTGTCTTCCTTTCCTGCTTATGCAGAAAATAGTTACACGAGTTGATGCATTCTGCAAGTCAAGTAACTAAGCACGCATTACACTGTGGTTTTGACACCCTAGAAGCTTCTTGCAAGGCAGCAGTCACCAGTTCTGTCCTTAGAAGGCATGTTTGGCTTAAGGAACAGCCCTTGCCAGACCATGTCAAATCTAAATATTGGATGCACCCTTGCACAAAGACTACTTATTTGGCACCAAGGCAGAGGAGGTCTTAAAGATGGAAGAAAAAGTTAAATCTATGCAGACAGTTAAGGATTTCCTACAGGTCCAGCCACCCAGATTCAGTGGAGATTGCCCCTCCAAGCACTGGCCCTTTCCTGCCCCCACCAGGTCTTTTCAGCCCAGACCCCAGGGAAGCAGACCCCTCAGACAGCAGCCATAGGGCAGAGATCAAAGCAGTGGAGATCCTCCACTTCAAAACCAGAGAGTTCAAAGCCATCCCCTCATGGTGAGAATTCAGTGACTCTCATCCCGCACCCCCTCCCTCTGCCCACCTGCACTTGCCCCTAGGAGGAAAACACTCCTTCCATGCAAGCACCTGGGGCACCATTACCAGCCACTGCTGGGTCCTCAACATAGTGTCCTAGGAATACAAATTTTCTTTCCACACAATTCCAACCCCAAAAGGGTTCTCAGATCTACCTCCAAACCAGTGGGCAGAGGTGAAAAAGCAAGTCCGTTCCCTGCTCTCTATGAGGGCAATAGAGCGCTTTCCTCCAGAACAGATAGGCCAAGGCTTCTACGCCAGACTTTTCCTGGTACCCAGAAAAGAGGGCATGTGGCACCCCATCCTCTATCTATCCATTCTAAACACCTTCCTGGTGATATCAAAATGCTCACCCTCCAGCAACTGTTACCCATGCTGTCCAAGAATGCTTGGCTAGCCAACTTAGACCTAAAATAGGCCTACCTCCACATTCCTATCAGGGAACCATGCAGGAAATATCTATGTTTCAGGGCAGGATCTCTGCATTTTCAGTTCTCTGTGCCTCCCTTTGGCTTAACTACTGCTCCCAGAGTTTTCACAAAAGTCTGACTCCTGCCATTGCCTTTTACAGACAAAAGAATATCCAAATTTACTCATACTTATTCGACTGCCTAATTCAGGCAGACAGGAAAAACTACTCAAGCCTTTGTAAAGTCCCTACTGACCTCCCTAGGGTACACTATCAACGAAAAGAAATCCAAATTTATTACCCACCCAAAGGATTATATTCCTAGGAGCAAGGCTGGATACAGCATCCCAGATGGCATTCCTTACACCAGAAAAGCAAACTTACTTGACGGCCTACTTCTCTCAACTAGCCATCAGACCCCATTTATCTGCAAGGAAAATCCTGCAAGCTCTGGGGTTCATGGCATCTTGTATTCTACGCCTTCCATATACCAGACTGCATATGAGGAAACTTCAGGGGTACCTTAAAAGCCTTTGGTGTCTGCACTCTTAAGACCTGGAAACTCTTATACCAGTAATACCTTACCTAAGGAAAGATTTTCTTTGGTGGGCAGCAGCATGCTACCACAGCAAGGGACTACCTTCCTCACCACCCCCTGCCACCCAGACCCTCACCACGGACACATCACACTATGCCTGGGGTGCACACCTGGACTGCAGTTGCATACAGGGCCATTGGAGCCCACAGCAAATCCATCTGCCCATCAATCAAAAAGAGGTGTTAGCTGTCCAGCACGCATTGACAGCTTTCAGGCCCCTTCTCTCCCCAGGGCCTCTCCTGATCAAAACAGACAACACCACTGTGATGTGGTACATCAACAAGCAGGGAGGGACTCACTCCTACCCTCTATGCAGACTGGCCATGACCCTTTGTCACACAGCCTCTGCCATGCAACTCCACCTAGTAGCGCAATTCCTGCCAGGCTCTCTGAACTCTCTGGCAGACCAGTTAAGCAGAAATCTTCTGGACCCACACGAATAGCAGCTAGACCAAAGAACCTTCACCCTAATAACTCAAATGGGGCACCCCGAAGGTCGACCTCTTTGTCTCCCACACAAATCCATCAGCTCAGCAAGTTCTGCACCAGGGAGCATTACTGCATGGCTTGGAAAGTGTATGCCCTATCCTTCCCCTAGGTTAATCTCTTGGTCTTTGCATTTGATCCACTACCTCTCATCACCAGGGTACTGCTCAAAATAAGGGAGGAAAAACCAAGGACAATTCTGATTGCTCCAGATTGGCCCCACTGCCACCATGGCATCTCCCTCAGACCTCAATGCTCCTGACCCCAGAGGGAAGGAGAATTCATGCATCCCCAATTGCAGACCCTCAGTTTGGCAGCCTGGCTTATTCTCCTGACCACTGATCAATCTGCCAATCTCAGTAAACGGTTTCTAGATGTTATATGTGAGGCTAGCACTAGGAAGTCTTATGCTGACAAATGGAAAAGGTTCTGCACCTGGATTCAGGCTAAGGGAGCTGATACGGCACAGCCCTCCCTACCTCTCATCCTGGATAAACCTAGCTGACGTGCTACACAATGGTCTCTACATGTTCTTCATGTTTCACTGTTGCAGTCATTACACTTGGGTTATCCTGTTGGCAGGTTGCCCACAGTCGGCCTGAATTCCAAAGTCTTGGGTCCTGCGTCAATTGCTGTCGCCTTTTCCTGGACGTCGGTTCGTCAGGGGTATAAAAGATGCAGTCAACGCCATTTTATTCAGTTTTTCTTGCTGCGAGGTGCCTGAAGCAGAAGCAGTTCGCAAGTGCCGGTCGGCCAACTCCTGAGATTTTCGTGTTCGAGTTTCAGATCCGAAGTCTTCGTTAAAAGCTAAGTACCCCGTTGGGGAAACTTTTTTTTTTTTTTTGCTCCAGACCGATGTCGGAAAAAGTTAATAATTGTATTTCTTGTGGGAAGCAAATACCTCATAAGGACTTTCATTCTTACTGTATTCCTTGCCTAGGCCCTGACCACGACGTTGCTAGTTGTCGGTTTTGTGCTAGATTTTAACCAACGCACTATTAAGCGTCGGTACAATTTTGCATTAAGCTATTTTGGGTGAAGATTTAATTATGCAATGTTCTCGGATGGCCATCTGACTACAAAAAACGCAAAGAAAAAGACAGGCAACCGAGTTCCAAAACCGATGACGAAGCTTCTCCTAAGCAAGCCGCCGGTTCTCAGTGAGGCACTTTCGCAGCCCCTGATGCCCGCTACTTTAGAGTCGCAGGCTGCTACCGACTCCCACGTGGAGTCGGCCAGGCCGCTGGAAACTCAAGGTATTGGAGCCTTGGAGATTATTCCCTCAGATGGGTCTGGAGCCGCTGGGCAGGCATCGGCTTCTGAGGGTGTATTCAGACCTAAACAATTGTATATTAAACCGACTTCAAAGACTAAAACACCTTTTAAAGGCAAAGAAACAAGTTCACCAGCCACAAGGACAGGCCTCCATGCCCAAAAAAACAGATGATCAAAATGGCCGAAGACTTAATTACCTTGATCAGGGGTTTTCATTCCCCTCCTGATAAGAGGCCTAGGCAAGAGACAAACTATGAATCTTCAGATCAGGTTTCCATTTCTTCTTGATTCCTCTTCTGATCAGGAATATTCTCTTCCCCCTATGAGGATTCTGATGCTGAAGAATCAATTCCTTCAGCTTCTCCTCCTGAGGACTACTCTTTTTTGGGGAAACCTTGCATACCATGAGGGAGCACTTCCACTGGGAGAGCCAAGATTTTTCAGAATCTAAGAAAAGGCTCAGAGACTTCCTTTTACTACCTCAGCACAGGCCTCTGGCTATTCCACCTGTGTTGGACATTGTAGATGTGTTCTCAGAGTCTAGTCTGACCTCTTGACTCTTTACCTCCAGCTCCTGTTAAGCTGGACAGATACTACAGGGTCCGTGACTCTCATAAATTCCTTTTCAAAAACCCTACTGCAGACCCAGAAACTATTTCTCAGGGTCCAAAAGGGGTCAAGGCTTCTACTGCAAAAAACCCTACCCCCTCTGACAGGGATTCTAGGGCACTGGATAGATGGGGAAAAAAGATGTACACCTCTACTACAGCATCTGACATTTGTGATAAGACTTTTAACATGCCTAGGGTACACAGTCAACAAAAAGAAATCAAAACTAGTACCCTCTCAAGAGATAATATTCCCGGGTGCAAGCTTAAATACAACTGCCCAGATGGCTTATCTCACTCCAGACAAACAAAGGCAACTGACTACTTATTTCAAGGAAATGGCAACAAAGGCCCAGTTATCTGCAAGAAAAATTCTGCAGGCTTTGGGCTTCATGGCATCCTGCATCTTACTAATTCCATATGCAAGACTGCATATGAGGAAAATTCAATGGTACCTAAAAAGTGTCTGGACACAACGCTGCCACAGTCTGGAAGCAATGATTACTCTAATTCCCTGACTGCAACAGGAGTTTCGATGGTGGGCAAAGGCTTGTCACTAAAACAAGGGACAGCCATTCTCACTACCCCCAGCCAGGCAGAGCCTAACGACGGATACATCAGATTATGCCTGGGGGGCACACATGGCAGGAAGAGGCATTCAGGGCACCTGGTCCACAAACCAAAAGCATCTACATATCAATCAAAAAGAGATGCTAGCTGTTCAAAATGCCCTGACAGCCTTCAAGGGCCTACTTCATCTGGGACAACTACTGATAAAGACAGACAACACCACGGTCATGTGGTACATAAACAAGCAGGGGGGCACTCATTCATATCCCTTGTGTAGACTAGCCATGGCTTTGTGGGACACAGCATTGACTTACCAAGTTCATCTGCAGTCACAATTCCTGCCAGGAAAGGAAAATACTCTGGCAGACGAACTAAGC